>NW_020173773.1:1035312-1135397 GCF_003031525.2 Neophocaena asiaeorientalis asiaeorientalis
CCCTTTTTTTTTTTTTTTTAATGTACTTATTTTTAGCAGGAAAAATCTCAGGTTTTGAGGTTGGGCTTTGACCTGCTCTTCATTTCTTTTCTCTTTCAGGTTTACAGGTGCAGAAATTACACCCCAGTTATCACAAAACTTGGCTACCAGAGCATTATGAATGTTAATGACCTCAAACTCAGGTTGTCCAAAGCTGGGCAAGAACACCTATTGCAATTCTGGAATGAGCTGGAAGAAGCCCAACAGGTAGAACTTTTCACAGAGCTCCAGGCCATGAACTTTGAGGAGCTGAACTTCTTTTTCCAAAAGGCCATTGAAGGATTTAACCATTCTTCCCAGCCAGAGAAAGTGGACTCACGGATGGAAGCTGTCCCTCGAGAGGTGTTGGGCAGTGCTACCAGGGATCACGATCAGCTGCAGGCCTGGGAAAGTGAAGGTACTGAGCCTGGGAAGATTTGCTCTAAGGCTTATTATGAGATGTACTAAAACCATTAAAGTAACAGTATTTTCACTTCCTTAAGACCTTAAGCCAGGTGACTGATCTGAGAGTGACAGATTGTGTGGCCAAGAGGCCACAGTGGCTCCTGTTGCCCATGTCTCCATTCTCTTTTCATTTCTGGTGCCTGATTCAAGGCTCTTCTCATTCAAGTCATAATTTGCCTCTAAGTCTCTTTCCTTTCTCAGTGTCCGTACTTCTATTAGATTTCCCTTCCTGAAGCACAAGCTGCATGATTCAGTTTATGCTAGCTTACTCCAAAACCCTTCCCTAACACGGCCCTATCCAATCTTGTCTCTTATGTTTCTCTCCACTGCTACTGCCCCACACCTTTCGGCTGGACCCTGTAATTCACCTTTCTCTGAACATTCTAGTATGCCTTTCCTGCCTTTGCTCATGCTCGTCCTTAGCTGGGTCTGGCCTTTACCCCTTCTCCATGTAGCTGGATCACCTTGTGACGCCACCCGTCTCCTGGAGCTGTGCAGTGAGGTGGCTGTGCCACTCGGGAAACTTACACTCATTCTCCAAGGTTCACCACACATACTCTTTCATCTGTCACCTTTCTGTCAGTGTCCCAGGTTGAAATTATTTGTCCATGCTCATCTTTCATTTTTCCTTATAATAAGGGTTGTTTATGTCTATCTTCATCATTACATTGTAAACTTTTAAAGAGCAGCCCGTGTCCTAGGTGTCTATGTATGTCACATAGCATTTAGAGCGGTGTTTTGCAGTTATATGTTGGTCGATAAATGTTTGTTGAATTTCCCCAATGCTTTTTTCTCTAAAGCATATCATAAAATCTGTCCTCATAACTAATACTAATGAGTGCTTTTGACAATGGCAAAATAGCTAAAATTTAGCTTTTTTTGGTAGGGTTAAGAACTGTGGTTTTTATAATCTACTACTCCTCCATAAGTAAAAGTGACTAAATATTGCAGGCCCTTGAGTGTTTGTACATGCTATTGTCAAATCTGGACCTCATTTCCTCAGTTGTCGAATGAACAGATTGGACTAATACTTTTTCCTTTTTAAAAAAACATTATCGCAAAAATAATATCAAAGTAACAGAACTACAGTAGAGAAATTGCCCATAACCTCATCAAATCTATGTTTTTATTTGTCCACATTGCCACCTAGTACTTGATTATATACGTATTTACTTTTATAGATATGATTTATAGTCTAAATTTGCACCACACTATGGGTATTTTTATTGTCTTTCGCTTTTTGGCACTCCCTGCAACCCCCCAAAAAAGAAACATAACTGCCATTATCAACCTTCTTCTCTGCCATTATCTTCATGTCTTTCTCTGGGCTTACAGATCTGTTTTTCAAACTGTTCCAAAGACCTCTAGGGTTTCAACTGCTGGTGAAACTGTGGAGAGGGGGGAACAGATACTAAACAGGTAGGTCTCCAGCCCCTTCATCTCCCCACTCCAGGAGCAGTTCTACTTTGACCTGTTTTTATGTGTTTGATACATAAACAAATAAACCTCTTTACATGAAGTTTTACTTAAAAGGGGTTGAAGATTAAAAACATTGAAAATAATTGGATGATCTTCAAGGAGGGCCCTTTCATATTTAAAATGCTTGGTAGTGGCCAACCTTGCTTCTTACTTAGAACAGGGCTCTGCCACTAGATGTGAGAGAGTGGCTTCCAGATGGATCCTTCTGAATGGAGGGCAGTAGTGACACTGTGACCCCCACTAACTTTGGATTCATTAATCTTTCCCTCCCTCCCTGGGTTTCACCAAAAGCCACACAGGACCTCTTCTTACCCTCTGGTATTCCAGCTGCCTATATTTCTCCTTGTGATTTTATGGAGATAAAGTCTTAGAATTAACTCTTATGGAAAGCCAAGCTTTGGCCTTGTATAATGGGGAACATGAGCAACAGTCAAGACTTCCTATAGTTTGAGTCTCTTCTTTATGGCCTTCTTGTTGGAATCTGTGGAACTAAAAGTCCACATTTATGACTTCTCATTTGGATTAAAATCCAGAACTGTTACAAGCAAGTCTAGTATAAGAAGGTGCAAAGCAAACTTCCTTTTGGCTTGCTCTCAAGGGAAGAATATTTATTTGTGGCTTAAGCAGTCGGGGTGGAGAGGGAGACTTTTTAACTGACATTAACAACCTTTTCATTAGGTAGAACCTGCCATATGTGTGCAAATTCATAACAAAAGGAAGTTTCTGCAGTAAGTTATCAAAGGAAAGAGATTGCCATTGCAAAGATTCCAATGCTTTATTTCAGATAGTAGGAAATTCCTGATAATTGTATCAAAGACAACCTCCCCCCCAGCCCCCGCTGCGCCTGCCCCCATCCCACTGCCCCAGGATCAGGGAAATAAAAGCATTGTACAATAATTTCAAAGTGTCTGGTGGCTATTGACCTTAGACATTTTAACACCTAGGGTGGAAAATTATTGGTTAAGGATAAATACGTAAGCTACCACTGTGCTCTTTATTGAAGAGAGATCTTGTTTTGATTTAATTCTTGAAGTGTTCTGGCCAGTTGTAGAAAATGGAACGTAGAGGGGTAACTGAAAAACCTCTATCTTACAAAACTGAGATCTTGGAAGAAGTAGTTCAGAAGCTTCAATGAGAATATCATTTTAGAAAAGATATTCACACTGGGAAAATATATTTGCTTTAAAAAAAATCCCGTTCTTTATGAAAAGAAATGCATGCTTAAACTGAACACAAAACAATCTTGTAATTCTGTGTTATAATAAGAAATTAATATTCAGTGTTAGCCCTTTTATTAACCTGTGAGACATTTAAAAAATTAATCTATATAGCATTGTAGAAAAGTAAATGGATTGTTTAGAAAAAATGTATTCATAACATTATCCTCCTCTGCATTTCCTGAAATCTAGTGCAGTGATATTTCTAATAGATTTGTTTTATTTTAAAAGTAACACATACTTATTTTGGAGAAGTTGGAAAATACTAAGAATTACAAAGGAAAAAAGATAAATCTCTGCTGTCCCACAATCCAGAGATAAATACTCACTAGTAATATTTTATAGTATTTTCTTATATACATACACGTACATTAGGATTATAGTTTATGTATAGTCTTGTAGCCTGCTCCAGAAATTGTTATTATGAAAAATTTCAAGCGTATTTGGAAGCAGATATTTGGGGACAAAAAATAGTATAATGAACTTCTATATATGCATTACCTTAATTAAATAATTATCAAAATTTTGTTAATTTTGCTTAATCTATCCCTCTTTCATTTTTCTCTGCTGTAGTATTTTAAGGCAACTTGCAAACATTATGTTTACCCTCATAAAATTCAGTATACATCTCTTAAGTATAAGGACATTTTCTTCCTAATTACAATGCCATTATTATACCTAGTGAAATTCACAATAATCCCCCAGTATCTGAAACCAGTTCAAATAGAGATTTCCCTTATTAGTCTACTTTTTGTGCTTAATATTTTGGGGAAGTAGTTAATCCATAAAATAATTGTTTCACCTGTAAAATGTGATTAAAAATTAAAGACTTAAAATATCTCCTCTCTCGTGTATAGTCTTTCTTCATTTCCACCAGTTGAAAAGCCTGTTTACCCCATCCCTTGTCCAGGAGTGCTGAAAGTTTAGATAGAAAGCTCTGGCAATGCTCTACATCAGAAGCACCTGTGCCAACCTCCTTGTTTCAGGCACATGCCCAAATCAAAGAGTATGTATGAGAGGAACTAGTCCAAGCAGGAAGTTATCCAGGAAGCAGTTGACCTGTGAGAGGCCACTGTAAACTCTTTTCTCTGTTTGTTGTAAATGTTATCAGGAAAAGTGCTCGGACTCTGTTGGGCTAACATGCATGACTCCCCAAGGAGAGAGGTACACCCCTGCCCTGGAAATGGCCCATTCTGGCTTGATTTTTTTAAACTTCTGATTTAGTGTGTGTTAGGTCCTGATTTCTGTGGGAAGGTAATTAACTCTAGTGACCTGTAATGAAAAGATGATATAGTAATGTACTTTTCAGGGTTTTTTTCCCATATATTTGCAGAAGTTTTGGGATAGAAGTTCATAATTTCCTAATTGTCACATGGGTTAAATACATTTATAATCAGTTAACATTTTTCAAATAGGTGCAATGCTGCCTGTATAAAGTTTATGGTATGACCCATACAGTTTGAAATCATGTATATTGCCATGTAACTAAAAGGCTTACTGAATTTTATTGGCCTGCTTTATTTCAAGAAGTATTTTATCTGTCATTATAAGACACACTAATTTATGTGTTACACACTTTTGATAAACATTGCAGTTTTATTGTAGTAACACAGATGAAATGGATGAATACTTCAGCCCCACACGATTTGGTATTGTTAACAACAGCTGTAGCTACATTTATTTAGTTCTTGAATTGAAGCTGGCTTTGATACTCTAGGGAGTGCTTTCTTTCCTCTTGTTTTTCTCTGTTCATAAGTGAGATGCATACAGCAGGTAGAAGTTAATGCAGAGACACCTTTTTATCACAAATATTTATGGATTGTGTTATAATTCATTATAATAGTTGTGGCTAGGTGGAGATGAGATGTAAATGTAGATCTGCCTGGAAATGTACCCCTGGCAAGCATGGTCTCAATGCTACTTTTAAGACATAGTGATTAGATGGGTTATCAGGTCCACAGATGGAAAGAAGAATTGGAGAAAGTATGGCTGTCGGGGGCTTAGGAAATAAACACATGCCATTTATTTCAATGAAGAAAGAGACCACTATCAGCTGTTGGTTAGCACAGCTTTAGAATGGAAACATTTGGAAATTTGGAATGAAGCAGTAGTTTAGGGAACTGATCCAAGGAAGAGAAAAGGTTATACAGTGATATTTTGATAACCAGTAAGAATCTGTGGAAAGTGCTGGTTGGTGTTGCTTGGCCATCTGGCAAGCAGGAGCTCAGATGTGGAGCTGACTCTGGGAGTGGGGCTCTTACCTTTTACAGGTAAGGGAGCTGAGAGAAGAAACTTACTTTTGGACCGAAGGTAAAAGTAAGAAGGCAGGAAGGATGATTAGAGCCATATTAAGAGTACAACTTAAAACACATGTGCTCTATAAAGAAAATAAATAGTACCAAATAAACAAAGACCTTTGTGTCCAGAATATTTATCTGGGACTTTTTGGGAACATGTTTAGAAATATTTTTGATTCCAGCACCTTTGGTGGTATGTGAGGGTCCAGACAGACTGAAGTTACTTGTCTGCCATTCTAAAATGGTGTGAAACCTGACCTGAACAGACATGAGACTATTGATAAACTTTTTTTATCCCACTTAATGTGATTATAAGGTACTGTCTCAGATCTGCTGGGGTAAAATATAACATATTGTCTATGTACTATATTCCTTTTCTAAATTTTGAAGAGTTCTGCATTCTGAAATAAAATGCTGAAATAAATCTGGTTTAGGTAAGGGATTGTGGACCTGTATTTTAAAATAATGCTTTTTGGGTCAGTGACAGCAGAGTTAAATTTATTTCCTAGAAACCATAGTTTCTTTCATAACTCAAGGAATAACCAAATGTAAAATGGTTTTCAAAACTGCTTTATATGGTTCCCTGTTCCCTTCAGATTGCTTCATCTCAGCCAGTCTTCGTTACATGGTGGTTGTGGGGAGTGTTTAAGCACAACACGGAGCTGGAATGCTGTTAGAAATTCAGTGTTCAGCAAGTTTTGGAGAATGTGGGCTCTTCCCGGCTCAGCAGCTTTTCCATGTAGGGTGATGGGTAAGATAGATAAGAAAAGGCAGCACAACCTCTCATGAATTCAGTAGAAAAGAGTAGGAAGGGCAAGAAGGAAATAGGAAGGACAGTTTACACCCCTAAAAATTATGGTGCTATGTAATTTATCTGTTAAATGTTTGGGTGTGATAAGAGACCTTTGTGGGCAGTGCAGTGCTGGTGAATAGGCCCTGGGGTCAAGTTCTAATCCTGATTCACACTTTTTAGTTGTGTGACCTTGGGCAAGATCATTAACTCATCTGAGCCTATTATCTCTAAAATGGGGAAAATTATACCTGCCTTTTAGATTTTTAGTTACTATTTTGGAGTCTAACATTACCCCTGGTATTCTATTTTCAAACTCTGATAAGGTACAATGAAATGCCATGGAGAAAAGGAAAAGGACAATCTAGTTATAGGCAATGAAGAAAGAGAGAAAATTAATTCTCAGATAGCTAAGCTCGCAGCTTTACATCAAAGGTGAGAATTATGGAAATATCTAATGTGCTTTTAAATTTTTTGATTGAAAAAATTGCTAGAAAGTTCTTGCATAACATCCTTGGCTGTACTTAGTTACTGGTGAAGACAGATTGTAGAATCAGGACAGTTCTGATTTTATAATGGATTTATTAAGAATATTTCTTTAAGTTCACAATGTACTAATATATTAGCTTTAGGAAAGCCCAATATATCAAAAACACGTAAAGCCTAAAGCTGGTAAATTAGACAAACCTGCATTCCCTAAAGATGTAAAAAATAATAATAATTGATACTGGCCACCACTGCCCCCTCTGGCTTGGCCTACAGTTGTGGATAGTGGCCTGCCTTGTTCATAGAATTTCTGAGAATTTTAATGAAAGTATGAAATTCAGAAAATAGAACAAAAGCCATCAACCATTGCTTTATCACATCTGACCTTTTACAGCTTTCCTAGCTTCCCAGAGATCCAGTTTCTATGTTGCCTCTTCCCATAAGCTACTCTACCTTCTGGTGCTGAAGCTGTCTACCTTAGAGTTATGAGGTAGCTCTTAGAAATGGTACATGGCAAGATTTTATTTTATTTTATTTTTTAATCAAAACTGAGAGCCTCTGTCTCTTAATAACATTTATAGTTTCACTTACAGTTTCAAAAAAACTCCGTGTCACATCCTTCTGAGCTGCAATAGATGACCCATTTAAAAAAAAAGAAGGCATTTTAATAAATTTTACTGAAGTATAATTACATACAATAAAATGCACTAGTTTTACGAGTTTTTAGCAAATTTACACACCCATGTAACTACCACCCCAGTCAGATATACATTTCCATCATTCCACAAAGTCTCCTGATGCCCTTTTGCAGGCAAATACCCTGAGCTCATTCACTTGAGTTGGGTTTCAAACCCAGCTGTCCTGACTTCAGAGCCCGGCTTCTCAACCGCTGCACTACACTGCTTTCCCAACTCAGGTTTTCTTTTCTTTACATTTACTGGATGGTAGCTTGTCTAGTATACTTACATCCTCATTGACTGATTAATTGTTATTGATTGATTGATCAGCTGGAGGTAATTTAATAGCATCATCATTCATCCTGAAGCCTAGGGATCTGCTTTTATCCTATCTTTTTCTTAACTTGCCACATCTGATAAGTTGTCAAGTGCTTGTATAACATTTATAACATCTCTTGGTCTTTGCCTTCCAATCTTATCAGAATAAAAATTATTAGTTCATTAAAGTATATTATTCATTGTTTGGTGTTTGGTTGGGTTATATAAATTTAATTTTTTAATAATAAAAATGTTTTTATTAACAAGATAGTCATCCATGATTACTTGTGAATTCCTTGTCTTTACGCCTTATGCAGATAGGGTGACTCTTTGCAGCTACCTTTGTATATGTAATCCTAAAGTGTTGAAGTATAGAGTGATACACGTATTTTCTTTTTTAGGACTTTTCCAGATTTCTCAGAACAAAGTAGCAGTTCTTCTTCTAGCTGGTGGGCAGGGGACAAGACTTGGTGTTGCATATCCCAAGGGGATGTATGATGTTGGTTTGCCATCCCATAAGACACTTTTTCAGATTCAAGCAGAGCGTATCCTGAAGCTTCAACAGTTAGCTGAAAAATATCATGGCAACAAATGCATCATTCCGTGGTAAGGTATTTCTCATTATGGGACAGTGTCTGAACATGTATTGGTTTATAATATTCAAAATGCATATGTACTTTATTCATAGGCAGATGTATTTCCTGTTACTACAGATTTTCTTGGGAGCTATAATTTACTATATATGTTAAAATATGTGTTACAGCTAGATAGATAATCACTGTAGCCTTAACGAGCAATATATACTCACCTCCAACTTTTAATCCCTACCTGAGTACCTTTGGGTGCTCAGATGGTTCTCGCGGTCTAGAAACTTCATATTGAGTGGTACTTTGTCTATGTATAGAATTTCTGATTGAAAATCAGTTTCCCTCTGAAATTTGAAAGCATTGCTCTATTGTTTCAGCATTGCTTTGGAGAGGTCCATTGCCATTCTGATTCCCAGTCTTTTTTTTTTTCCCCCCTTTTGCTCTGAAAGAATTTGGGGTCTCTTTTTATCTTTAGTAACTGAAATTTCATGACGACGTGGTATGGATCTATTTTCAGTCACTGCTGTGGGCACTCAGTGGGTTCTCTCACTCTAGAAACTCATATCCTTAAGTATTGGGTTATTTAGTCCTCCTGAAACCTCACCTTTCTCCCATACACACCAGCTGAAACCCCATTGATTTCTCTGCTGTGGGCCAAACTGGGATTCTCAGTCTCTGATAGTATGCCAGGTCCTCAGGGCCTATCTCGGCCAGTGTTCATCTTCTAAACACCAAGAGATTACAGGAAATTCTGCTCTGTTTTTTAAAAGGTTTTGATTTAGCTCTTGAATGTGTTTCTCAGAGCAGCTTTGGAAGTTAGCATGTTTTGAGGGGGAAACCAGCTGTGCGTTTGAAATCCCTCAAGTCCCTAATCTTGTTATTTTAGCTCCAGGTGACCAACAAAAACTCTGCTGGTTTCTCTGCCCTTCTGCCTGGTCCAAGCTCAGATTCTCTACCACTAGCCTTTACCCCAGATCAGCAAATACCCCCAGGAAAAGGCAGCTGCATATCTTTAGCTCTCCTTTGAAAGATTCTCACTCTCTTGAATTTTAGTTCTAATCCATGTTGCTTTTGTAGCTCTCTGATGCCTTTAAAAATAGGCTTTTTGTAATTTCCTCAGCTTTTCTAGCTATTAAGGTTGGTATTGGCCAGCTGTGAACTATTTTCTTCATTTTGATTCCCTCGGGGATTTTTGAAGGACGTCTGTGTTCTAAGTGGCCAAAATTCTACTTCCCTGGCCTCCCACTATCATGTTGGATTTTCTTCTTTTTCTTTCTCCTCACAGCTCAGAATTTATTTTTCTTATGTGGAACAGTTTAGTCACTTCTTTTGTCATCTAAATCATGATGCCCAAAGATTTTGTGCCCAGGGTTCATAATACTCATAATACCCAGGATAATTTGTTAATCAGACAGATATTGACTGTGCTGGGAAATTATATAATGTTCTTCATTTAACAGATATTAATTGAGTACCTACTTCTGGGTGCTGGGAACCGAGACAGACAAAAATCCCTACTTATATATGGTTTACATTTTAGTAAGGGGAAAAGCTATTGTAGTCACTAATAATGGTTTTAGATAGAATTTTTTTCTCTTTTGCTACAGTGGCATGGGTTGGATTTTTGTGACAACAGAGAGTATAATTATACTTTTATGATTTTAAATAAAGGGTGAGCAGAGCCCAGGTTCCATTTCAATTTTTTTGTAAAAAGAACCATAAGAGATAATTAGAATGTATTACATTTATCCTTTTCTCCCTATTACTAGTATAGGAGATTTCAACCTAGAATACACTTTTCAGAGTTCTAAAATGTTTACTTGAGCCAGTTGTAGGCTTTCTGTTGCAGGAGATATGTTTTAATATTGTTACAGATTTATTTTATACATGAGGATTGATGAAGTTACTGGAAGAAATTCCCCTTGGGTAGCAGCTAATGCTGCCTTATCCAGGAAGAGGATGAAGGAAGTGAAAACAATAAACAGTGCCCTCAAAAATTTTCTTTAGCTTAGGAAATAGACAAGACTTGACTTTGCCCTAATTCACATAGTGCTATGGCTTAGAAGATTTACTTTTCTCTTGCAAGGTATATAATGACCAGTGGCAGAACAATGGAATCTACAAAGGAATTCTTCACAAAGCACAAGTACTTTGGTTTAAAAAAAGAGAATGTAATCTTTTTTCAGCAGGGAATGCTGCCTGCTATGAGTTTTGATGGGAAAATTATTTTGGAAGAGAAGAACAAGGTTTCTATGGCTCCAGGTTTGTAACCATTCTTATTTAATGGTGACTAGAAGTGGTGGTAACACAACTCATTAAATTGTTTTTTTGAAGTACGGTTGATTTACGATATGTAGCTCTTTAAGTTTTGATATATATTTTTTTAATACGGTGATTTGGATGTTAAAAATTAATATTTTAATTATTTTTAAATTTGGCAGTGATTAAAAAAAATGGAAATGCCCATGGGTGAAATGGATATGCTTTTATACTTCTGTGGACGTCTGCTCTTGAGAGCAATTTGAGCAGCATTCAGAGTATTTTATATACAGTATTGTTCATGGCTACATTGTTTATTGTAGTGAAAAATTGGAAACCATCTGCTGCTTAAAAAATAAGAGGCTAGATTATAGTTCACCTGTAGCATTAATTCTTAAACAGTATTGAAATAATTGTGTGGAGATACTAATTGACAAAGCAAAATAGTTTCAGTAGGTTAAGTAAGAGAATGAGAAATACAGAGCTACCTGCACAGTTGTAGTTTGCTAATGGCATCCCTAGGATTGGGCAGTGTGTTGCCTGTGTAGCCACATATAGTGACCATAAGTATGATCCCACTATAATATAAAGTAAATGTGTCAACAGATTCTCATCTATGTGAAGCTCTTCTTGAAGGAAAGGCTGAAAGGAAATAAAAACAGTATTTACAGTGGGGCTTTGCAGGTGTAGGCTTTTATTTCATCTCAACTCTTTTCTCCCCCCCACTCAATTCTTTTTAATTAATGGAAGAGTTTACTATTTTTAGCTTTGTTTTGTGAAGTTGTCTAATTTTTTGTCATTTAAGCTGTAGCTGAGGTTGTTGATGGAAGAAGTACATTAAAGCAGCACTAAAAATAGATGGGGAAAGAAGAGGCTTTTGCATATATTTAGTTTAAATCACCATAGACCTTCATATTAATCTGGTTTCTTAACGAATCATTTGGTATCAATACTCATGTATTTTTATTTTTGAGATGGATGAAATTGTCAGTGTTGGGGCTATAAATACAGAGCTAACTTGAATCATACAAATAAAACTTGAAATGTTATAAAAAAATATTGCCTGTTAAAGAATTTTATGTTTCACAATATATTATAGGCCAAATTGGTAAAAGGGCTGAGTTAAAAAGAAAAGTATGTTCTTTGGAGTTGCCTAGCCCCACATTAATAATGTTATTATACTTACGCTAAATTACCTTCAAAATCACGTAGTATAACTTTTTGACACCTGAATCCTTCCTTATGAACATTCAGTTTCCTTGGCCCTGTAATGTAAAACTGGTTTTCAGAGATCTTCATCCCAGTTGAGAAACATTAAACAATCTTTGGGTTACTGTCACACTGAGTTTTGGTGTGCTACTAACAGGCTATTTTGTTTCCCAGATGGGAATGGTGGTCTTTATCGGGCGCTTGCAGCCCAGAATATCGTGGAGGATATGGAGCAAAGAGGCATTTGGAGCATTCATGTCTATTGTGTTGACAACATATTAGTAAAAGTGGCAGACCCACGGTTCATTGGATTTTGCATTCAGAAAGGAGCCGACTGTGGAGCAAAGGTAATGCCTTTCTCAACTATAATGAGGCTTTAAGTGGTCTTTCTCTTGTCAGTATATACATTCCAGGAGTCAAACTAGATTTATTAGGGTGATTTGGATATTTTAGAACCATTCAACTTCTAAAGTAACTAAACTGTCCCGCACCCACTTTTTTTCTTAAATTGGCAACATTTGATTCTAGACGTAATGATGTATGCTTAGTCCATCACAAGTAAGAGTTTAAAACATAAAAGGATGATTTGTAAGTACCTGGGAAAGTGAATGGTCACCACTAGGCCTGGGATGGGCTTATTAATATCAAGTTGTTGGATTCATTAATATCAAGTTGTATTTGATCAGATTAACCCAGTTTCTTCCTATGACAGTTACGGGAGTAGTAGGTAAAGGAAATATGGTAGAAATAGCAGATGTAGACGTCAGTAAGGCATTTGACAGGGTAACTCATGATAGTCTTGTGAATAAGATGGAAATATGCAGATAGGGGATAAGGACAATTAACGAGATTAAATAACTGCATGAATGACCACAAACATACTGATATTGAGACAGAGGGAGGTTTGTAATGCCATATAATACAGCTGTCCTTGGCATAGTTCTTTATAGCATTGTTTTTTGGTTGCATAGATGATAATATAAGAGACTTGCCTTTATGACATGAAAGACCTTAATGACACTTTGGAAGATTTGAAAATATTAATGTAAATATTACTTTCCTGGAAATCTGTAAAGGTATCAATTCTCACAGAATTAAAGTATAACACAATCCTGATCAAAGTCCTAGTGAGACTATTTTGGGGACATTCGATAAAATGATTGTAAAGTTTAGAATAAATAAATAAAGTTTAGATTGTAAAGATGACCAGGAAAATGTTGAAAAAAATGATGATAAGGAAGAGGGTTGAAGACAATCTATCAGATATTAAAATGGGTTGTAAATAAAATAACTAGGAGTGTAGTACTGAAACCAGAATAGAATGACAGGTTAATGGAACAGATCAGTCAGAAACAAACTCACGTAAAGATGGCATTTCAACTCATTGGGGGGAAATGAATGGGATAACTGGATAAAAATAAAGTAAGATGTCTCCCTCAGAGCTCATACCAAGATCAATTTCAAAGGCATTACCAAGTAAAAAAACCATAAAGATGATAGAAGAAAGTTTAGAATAATTTTATTTATTTTTATTTTTTTATTTGAGTTTAGTTGATTTACAGTGTTGTGTTAGAATAATTTTATAATCAACATGAAGGGAAGACCTCTTTCCCAGAAGCAAAAACCGTATAGGCATCTGACAAAAACAAATTAAACTACATATAAATTTTAAATATATGAATTTAAAAAGAAGAGCTGCCATAAGAGACATATCATATCCTTGGTTGGAAATTTTCTATTACAAAGATGTAATTTCACTCCAAATTAATCTACAAATCTAATGCAAAGTCACAGAAGCTGAAGTCTTAAATTTACTAGTACAAGTTTTGAGAGAATAAGCTGGTAGACCTAAGAAGATGACTCCTGACTCTGAAAGTAAAGGGTTGGTTTAGTTCATTGATTGAAGACCTCTATCCATTTCAGTACTCTATGAGTATCTGTGCTGTATTGTAAATAGCTACTAAACTGTAATAGAAATAGTGCATTGGATTTTAATTACGTAGCTACTAAGCTTTAAAAAACAAAACAAAACTGTATTTCTGACTTTGTTCCACTTGGTGTCACTCTTCTTTCTAAAATGGAAACTTAAAATTTTACTGCTCTGAGCTTCAGAATCAATTTAAATTCTAAATGATTAGAGAATGTTGAACCTGGGAGGGACGTCAGAGATCATGTATCTGGTCAACCCCTTTGATCTCAGAAATGGACACTCTGAGTTCCAGTACTAAATAAGTTCCAGGCTCAAGGTCCTTCATCACATTAGCAGAGGCAGGATTAGAACTGTTTCCCAACTCTTATTCTTAGTATTATATCACATTTATAAAGCCAAATTCTTTAGATTAATTATGTTCTTGCTGGCAGCTCAAAAAGCGTTGAATTGGTGTGCCAACTTTTATGAGTATATTAATCATACAGGAATGTAAATATAACCATTCTCTCTTCTCCATTTCCCCTGGGTCCTCTAGGACAAATCCTGTCTCAGTCTTCCTGCTTAGTTCTGTGTCTGGCATATAATGTAATCGTCACTCAATGAATGCATAAATACATATTCAAATGGAACCGAAATATTACAAGACTGGTATATGTTAAAAACTTTTAGAAATAGTAGAAACCATTTATGTAATCTGTCCTCCCACACTTTTAATTTAAAAAAAATCAAGATGTTAAAGTATATTTTTAAAAACACCTAAATTAGGGAGTGATTCATAGTGTGTAGTAGAATTCTATGCAGGGAATTCTTTTTTAATTCTTTAATAGGCTCCTGTCTTGGTGAATTAAGTATTTTTTATGGAGTGAGAGCCTTGAGAAAAGACTTAGTGGAGTGGTTTACAAAAGTTCATAGCTGAGAGAGTAGGAATGATTGTTAATTAAAGATAATTTTAGGGCTTCCCTGGTGGCACAGAGGTTAAGAATCCACCTGCTGATGCAGGGGACATGGGTTTGATCCCTGGTCCGGGAAGATCCCACATGCCGTGGAGCAACTAAGCCTGTGTGCCACAACTACTGAGCCTGCGCTCTAGAGCCTGCAAGCCACAAATACTGAAGCCCACGTGCCACAACTACTGAAGCTTGCGTGCCTAGAGCCTGTGCTCTGCAGCAAGAGAAGCCACCGCAATGAGAAGCCCACATACCGCGACGAAGAGTAGCCCCTGCTCACCGCAGCTAGAGAAAGCCCACGTGCAGCAATGAAGACCCAGTGTAGCCAAAAATAAATAAGTAAATACATAAATTAAATTTAAAAAAGAAAGAAAAAAATTCCTTTAAAAAATGTTTAAAAAAAGAAAAGATGATTTTGTAAAGCAGTTGCAGTAACTTTGAGGTTGAAGTGTTACTTTGAACTCAGCTTTTCAGGATTTAACTTGTAGGAAATCAAGAGACCTCTTAATTTTATGCTGTAAATCTTTTCTGTAGAATGTAAACTGACTTCCAACTTCATGTACTTTACAAATGCTTTCTTTTGTAATCTGGACTTTTACAGTATTTGGAGGTTCAGAGTTGTTATAAAAGTAAACCTTTTACTGGCAGATTAACACTTGGGAAGTAAAGTGTGAATATGCTTATTTTTATTTTCCATGGCTGGTTAGGAGTAGGGTTGTATAGAAGTGATTGGAAAACAAACCTCGTGTGTGTGTGTGTGTGTGTGTGTGTGTGTGTGTGTGTGTGTGTGTGTGTGTGTTTTAATGGGAATGGGAGGAATCTATTCCAGATTCCCTGTCTACTGAGATACCTACTGTAGAGAATGTGAAGTGATAGACTAGAATTGCAAATAGGTCCATGATTGGTTTAAATAATTTTGCTGTATGTTTCCCTCCAGTTTAATCCACTTCTGTGGTAGAAGGTTTCTTTTCATTGAATACTGTACTCCTTTCAGGGCAGCAGACAATGAAACTACACAGCAGGCCTACGTATCCAGTAGCCCAGCCTCACTGAGCTACACTCAGTGCCTATGTCTCTAATTGCTGTGTAAACTAAGTGCTCAATACTGGCTTTAGTTGTCTGGAAGGGACTACCACTGGCTGTATTTATTTTAAGAGATCAGTTGCTGAAGAAAATCTTTAATTTTATTGATATAATTTCATGTATGGTTTGGATAGACTTTTCAAAGTGGGGACAGATTTTTCAAAATACTCTGGAATATGCTGAATTGTTAATCGAACAGGGCAAAAATAGTATCTTCATATATTTTAATTGTTTGATTCTTCTGCTGGATATTCATCTCATCTGAGGCTTGGGTTTTCTATTAGTGCATTGCATACAGTTGTTTCATGATTTTATTCTAAACACTTAATTTAGGTCAGTGATATATGCTTAGGGTAGTGGGGTATCAGAATCACCTGTGAGGTTTTTAAAAATTACATACTCTTATGTTTTCCCTCTGATTTTGACCAAATACTTTTCTCTCAGCTCCCTGATCATCCGAGAGTCTTTGCTAGATTATCAAATCACTGGTTTTCAGACTTTTTAAAAAAGCATAGAACCTCTTACTTCAAACAAAACCTAGCCTGCAAAACATAAATATGAGTGGGCTTTTCTGACTGAAGTTGGAGTGGAACCCTGTGACCTGCCCGCTCTAACCCTCCTACCTCCTAGCCAAGCCCCTGAAATATAAGGAATTTGCTGTATTCATGAATGAAAATGAAAGAAACACCATTTTCAAATGAAATATTGATTTGTGCAAAATGAGAGGCAAAATGCCTTACTTCTCTTGTTTTGTGAATCTCAGATTTTGTTTCATTTATTCTCAAAGTAGTTGAGTGTGGTTAAGGATAAATTCAGTAATAAAAACATATTCGGGGGGGCGTAGACTCCTCATTTAGTTATTCCCAGTCCAGTGTGATTTCTTCTGGGCCCTATGTGTATGATGGACTTTCTACTGTACAGTTTAGTTAGATGATAAATAGGAGGGAGATAATTTACCTCTTTTCAGATAGATGATTATCTGAAGATTCCTCTGGACTTAATACCTTAAAGATAAAGTAAGTAAAATTGTAAATGTGATCTTGGAAAATGACAGATCTCCAGTGCAGCGCCTGATTAAATTTCTTTCTCTACTGTTGTCTTCCTTTGGTGGCAGGTGGTAGAGAAAACGAACCCTACAGAACCAGTTGGAGTGGTTTGCCGAGTAGATGGAGTATACCAGGTGGTGGAATATAGTGAGATTTCTCTGTCTACGGCTCAAAAACGAAGCTCAGATGGACGACTGCTGTTCAATGCGGGGAACATTGCCAACCATTTCTTCACTGTACCGTTTCTGAGAGATGTTGTCAAGTATGCGCAAGATGGGGGCTTTTAAAATTTTTTATTTATTGTTAATTCGAAGCTAAGTCACTTGAGAAGTAGGAAGAAACTTCAAGTCCATATCGTACATGATTCATCTTCCTTTCTGATGAGCATCTTTATCAAATGGAAGTTTACCTGACATTGTAGTTGTTTTTAGTACGATATATCATCGAGTGCAAATTAGTAGTAGCCCGTTCTCCTCAGTGCATTAACTGGAGTCCAAAGCAGTTCTCCCTCTTCTTCTCTTACTTCCCTCCCTCCAACTGTGCTAGGTTCTGGAGAAGCAAAGAATAAGAAAGGGAATACCCTCTCTCTACCACAACTGGAAACCTTAAAAAATACAGATGTCTACCCTACATCTACTGAATCAGAATTTCTGGAGGTCGATGCAGACATCTGTTGTTGTTTTTTTTTTTTTTGCGGTACGCGGGCCTCTCACTGTTGTGGCCTCTCCCATTGCGGAGCACAGGCTCCGGATGAGCAGGCTCAGCGGCCATGGCTCATGGGCCCAGCCGCTCCGCGGCATGTGGGATCCTCCTGGACCGGAGCACGAACCCGTGTCCCCTGCATGGGCAGGCGGACTCTCAACCACTGTGCCACCAGGGAAGCCCACACCAGATTTTTAAATAAAGGACATTCTCAATATCTGATTCTTCACTTCATTGCTTTTTAGACATTTAAGATGACTACTTCTTAAAAAGTTACTCAGCTTTACTTTTTTTTAAACATCTTTACTAGAGTATAATTGCTTTACACTGTTGTGTTAGTTTCTGCTGTATAACAAAGTGAATCAACTCTGTGCATATGTATATCCCCATTTCCCCTCCCTCTTGTGTCTCCCTCCACCCTCCTTATCCCACCCCTCTAGGTGGTCACAAAGCACCGAGCTGATCTGCCTGTGCTATGCAGCTGCTTCCCACTAGCTATCTGTTTTACATTTGGTAGTGTATATATGTCCATGCCACTCTCTCACTTCGTCCCAGCTTACCCTTCACCCTCCCCGGGTCCTCAAGTCCATTCCGTATGTCTCTGTCTTTATTCCTGTCCTGCCCTTCGGTTCATGAGAACCTTTTTCTTAGATTCCATATATATGTGTTAGCATATGATATTTGTTTTTCTCTTTCTGACTTAATTCGCTCTGTATGACAGACTCTAGGTCCATCCACCTCACTACAAATAATTCAATTTCGTTTCTTCTTATGGCTGAGTAATATTCCATTGTATATATGTGCCACATATTCTTTATCCATTCATCTGTCAAAGGACACTTAGGTTGCTTCCATGTCCTGGCTATTGTAAATAGAGCTGCAATGAACATTGTGGTACAAGACTCTTTTTGAATTATGGTTTTCTTAGGGTATATGGCCGCTAGTGGGATTGCTGGGTCATATGGTAGTTCTATTTTTAGTTTTTTAAGGAACCTCCATACTGTTCTCCATAATGGCTGTATCAATTTACATTCCACCAACAATGCAAGAGGGTTCCCTTTTCTCCACACCCTCTCCAGCATTTATTGTTTGTAGATTTTTTGATGATGGCCATTCTGACCTGTGTGAGGTGATACCTCATTGTAGTTTTGATTTGCATTTATCTAATGATTAGTGATGTTGAGCATCTTTTCATGTGTTTGTTGGCAATCTGTTTATCTGTTTTGGAGAAATGTCTATTTGGGTCTTCTGCCCATTTTTGGATTGGGTTGTTTGGTTTTCTGATATTGAGCTGCATGAGCTGCTTGTGTATTTTGGAGATTAATCCTTTGTCAGTTGCTTCGTTTGCAAATATTTTCGCCCATTCTGAGGGTTGTCTTTTCATCTTGTTTGTAGTTTCCTTTGCTTTTAAGTTTCATTAGATCCCATTTGTTTGTTTTTATTTCCATTTCTCTAGGAGGTGGGTCAAAAAGGATCTTGCTGTGACTTATGTCATAGAGTGTTCTGTCTATGTTTTCCTCTAAGAGTTTGATAGTGTCTGGCCTTACATTTAGGTCTTTAATCCATTTGGAGTTTATTTTTGTGTAAGGAAGTGTTCTAATTTCATTCTTTTACATGTAGCTGTCCAGTTTTCCCAGCACCACTTATTGAAGAGGCTGTCTTTTCTCCATTGTATTCTCTTGCCTCCTTTATCAAAGATAAGGTGACCATAGGTGTGTGGGTCTATCTCTGGGCTTTCTATACTGTTCCACTGATCTATATTTCTATTTTTGTGGCAGTACCATACTGCCTTGATTACTGTAGCTTAGTGGTATAGTCTGAAGTGCAGGAGGCTGATTCCTCCAGCTCTGTTTTTCTTTCTCAAGATTGCTTTGGCTATTCGGGGTCTTTTGTAGTGATATCTGTTTCTGGTTTGGGTATCAGGGTGATGGTGACCTCATAGAATGAGTTTGGGAGTATTCCTCCCTCCAGTGTATTTTGGAAGAGTTTGCGAAGGGTAGGTGTTAGCTCTTCTCTAAATGTTTGGTAGAATTCACCTGTGAAGCCATCCCGTCCTGGGCTTTTGTTAATTGGAAGACTTTTAGTCACAGTGTTAATTTCAGTGCTTGTGATTGGTCTGTTTATATTTTCTATTTCTTCCTGGTTCAGCCTCAGAAGGTTGTGCTTTACTTAGGATTTGTCCATTTCTTCCAAGTTGTCTATTTTATCGGCATATAATTGCTTGTATTAATCTCTCATGATCCTTTGTGTTTCTTCAGTGTCAGGTGTTATTTTCCTTTTTCATTTCTAATTCTGTTGATTTTAGTTTTCTCCCTTTTTTCTTGATGAGTCTGGCTAATGGTTTATCAATTTTGTTTATCTTCTCAAAGGACCATTTTTTAGTTTTATTGATTTTTGCTGTTATTTCCTTCGTTTCTTTTTCATTTATTTCTGATCTGATCTTTATGATTTCTTTCCTTCTGTTAACTTTGGGTTTTTTTGTTCTTCTTCTTCTATTGCTTTAGGTATAGGGTTAGGTTGTTTATTTAAGATTTTCCTTGTTTCTTGAGGTAGGACTGTATTGCTATAAACTTCCCTCTTAGGACTGCTTTTGCTGCATCCCATAGGTTTTGGGTTGTTATCTTTTCATTGTCTTTTGTTTCTAGGTATTTTTTGATTTTGTCTTTGACGTCTTCAGTGATCTCTTGGTTATTTAGTAGCATATTGTTTAGCTTCCATGTGTTTGTATTTTTTTACAGTTTTTTTCCTGTAATTGATATCTAGTCTCATAGCATTGTTGTTGGAAAAGATTCTTGATATGATTTCAATTTTCTTAAGTTTACCAAGGCTTGATTTGTGACCAAGATATGGTCTATCCCAGAGAATGTTCCATGAGCACTTGAGAAGAAAGTGTATTCTGTTGTTTTTGGATGGAATGTCGTATAAATATCAGTCATGTCCGTCTTGTTCGGTGTGTCATTTAAAACTTGTGTTTCCTTACTTTTTTTTCATTTTGGATGATCTGTACATTGGTGAAAGTGCGGTGTTAACGTCCCCTACTATTATTGTGTTACAGTCGATTTCCCCTTTTATGGCTGTTAGCATTTGCCTTATGTACTGAGGTGCTCCTATGTTGGGTGCATAAATATTTACCGTTGTTATATCTTCCTCTTGGATTAATCCCTTGATCATTATGTAGTGTCCTTCTCTGTCTTTTGTAATAGTCTTTAAAGTCTGTTTTGTCTGATATGAGAATTGCTACTCCAGCTTTCCTTTGATTTCCATTTTCAGGTTTACTTTAGAATTTCAACTCCAGTCCCAAAATATTTCCCATTCCACTATGCTTTTTGTAGCTGTGTTATTAATTCATCCAAAGTAATTATAAATACTCATCTTTCCATCTAACACTTGATGGTATCTCAGTTGGGAAAGTTGGGGTGAAGAATGGAACATTTTATAAAAGACATGGAAATCATGGGAGAGATGTTGGTGTGAGCTGTGTGTGTACTTTTTTATTTTGGAGATCATGATTTGATTTTTTTTTTAATTTAAGGAAATGAATAGGGAAGTCTATTCATTTAAACGTGAACTGAAATTTAACAAATGCTTTTCCCTTTGAAATCTTAGTACTCATTGTTGGTGCGTTTGCTCCTGAGTATGTTTATCAGATTCTCTGGCATTTTAAATTTGGAAAGTGATTTTTTTTTTTTGTCTTTTCCTACTTAGTATTTATGAACCTCAGTTGCAGCACCATGTGGCTCAAAAGAAGATTCCATATGTGGATTCCCAGGGGCAGTTAATTAAGCCAGACAAACCAAATGGAATAAAGATGGAAAAATTTGTCTTTGACATCTTCCAGTTTGCAAAGTATGTTTCGAATAGCATCAGTAAGATTAAGTATGTCTTGAAACGTTGCCCTTTACTCTTCTAGGCAGAACACTCTTTTCAGAAAACAGTTGACAGCATATATGTCAGTTATGGCATTTTGATCGTGAGTGTATAGTTTTGACTCATTATCATCCTCTAGTGTGAAACCACCAATCCAAGAATATGGTTTGAGTTGCCTGTGAGTACTTTTTTAAAAATTTCAATTAGTTTATTATCTGACTCTCCTGCAAAATTGTTAAAGTCACTTATTTTGGCTGAGAGACAGAAAAGGTTGAGTTAGAGAATTGGCCCATTTTGTGTTTAGGATGTCTTACTGATCTGAGTAAATGTTTCAGTGAACATGTTTTTATCTTATATAGCTCTCTGTTAAAGATCACATTGATGTTGAGATTTGTGTCTCAGAATTTGACCAATATGAAAATGCAGAAGAGTAATCTTCCTATATACGTTTCTAAATCATCCTTTTTGCCTGTTTTTTTTTTGTTCCAGAATAGGTACTAATATGATCTTTTTGTATTAAGATTTCTAATCTGACTTAAGATTAGATGAAGTATTTTATTGTTGGGGTTGGAAATAATTTTTCATTTTGCAGAGAGAAAGAAGGGAATTCCAACTTTATTTCATCCAGGGATGAACATTATTTCTTTCAGCATTCGTTTGAAATTGGATTAAGAGAGACTGTAATTGAAGACCAAAGGCTTAGCTATATAGAGAGGAGTCAGAAGCTGTGTGCACAGTTTTATTTCATAATAAAGCAGTGTTTGTATGGTTCTACTCTAGGAAGTTTGTGGTGTATGAAGTGTTACGGGAAGATGAGTTTTCCCCACTGAAGAATGCAGACAGTCAGAATGGGAAGGACAACCCCACTACTGCAAGGCATGCTTTGATGTCCCTCCATCACTGCTGGGTCCTCAATGCCGGGGGCCACTTCATAGATGAAAATGGCTCTCGCCTCCCAGCAATTCCGCGGTAGGTTGATGCCTTTTCTCTTTTGTGTGTACGCTTCCTGGGCTTCTCCTCTTGGACTTCTTTTTCCTCTATCTCTGATGTATTCCTAGAACTTAAAAAAAAGCAGAGTATTGATGTGGGCAGATCCTGATGTGAAGTAATGAAGGCTTGGCCTGTTACAAAGAGAACAATAGCTTTACTTCCCCTTAAAGAGGAATCTTCTAAAACTCTTGGTTTTTTGGATGCCTCTCTATTGTGTCAGTGAACTGACTCCTACTGAATGATGGTCAGAAGGTAATTCTTCTGGTGTGCCCCATGGTTAAAGTCCATCAGAGGCCACTATGCCACAGTGCAAGAGGATTGATTTTTGCTGCCCATATATCCGTGGCCTCACTTAAGTGCTATCTACGAGCCCCTGCCCTCCAACCCTCAAAAGACCTGCCACCCACAGGCTGCCTATGAGACATAGGCGTACTTCAGTTCTCACCATGGCACTTTCAGATTGCTGAGGGAGGTGCCAGGAAGGGATGTGCGTGCTACTTACATTCACTGATACTCAAACTTTGGAAACGTTTTAGGATTTTAGAATTAAAAAAAAAAAAAAAAAGAAGATCCTTGGAGCTATTCAAACGTGAGATAAAGTAAGTTACGTCTTATGTTTTTTGATAAAACCTCTTGGCACCTAGAATTTCCCCTTTCTAAATCATTCGATGTTTCTATACTTTTGTAAAAAACATTCTGCCGTATAATTTATATTCTTAAGGGGTAAAAAGATCGTTTGTATGCACAAAAGTGCTAGAATGCCTTGGTAAAGGTTAGAACATTGGGCCTTGGAACTTACTGGTCCATAACCGTGTTTTTACAAGAAGGAGCAGTAGTAGACTGTCTTGCAGTCCAAGGCTACTTTCAGGCTCTGTCTTGTCAACAGGCTTGCTCTGTGCCATGTCATATTGTCCTCATGCTTCATCTTTGACCATTGAGTTTTTTGTTTTTCATTTTTTTTTACCCCCTCAGATCTCCTTTGCCAAGTTTATAATTTACCATAAATACATGCCTTTCAGTCAAGTATATTTTGCAGTTCCACTTCATTTTTATTGTTTGGTATGTTTCCTTTCCCATTAATGCTTATTTGTTCCTACATAGCAGTGCTACAAATGGAAAGTCAGAGACCATCACAGCTGATGTCAATCACAAGTAAATATACCAGCCTGCCTGCAGTGCATGGTGATGGGGCTATGCTTCCCTCCATACTAACTGGCATTGTAGTTTAGTGCTCTCTGCCTTTTGGTGGTCTGGGGGGGGGGCGGATGATTGAAGCTTTGGTGGGGGTACTGCTTATTTGGTGGCAGGTATCTCGCTGGATGACACTAACTCAGAATCTCAGTGCATGCTGGAAATGGGGAGCATGCATTTCTAAAGAATTTGACCATAGGTATTTCAGCCTGTAGTGACAAGTTAACAAGTAAAAGATAAAATCTAGAGCAGGTTACAGGCCAGGGAGAACAAATTTGGATCCCAGCGTACCCCTTTTAGCATAAGCTAGATAAAAATAACATTCTGCAGATGTGTCTTATCAAATTGGATATATGCTGTCAGTATAAAGGCTAACTACTCCTGACATATTTGATGGCTCTTACGTGGAGAAAACTGTCCTTTTGATTTATTCTCATAGTAACAGCTCCATTTTTCGTCTCTCTGTGTTGATTTTAGTCAGTTATTTCCTGCTCCTAAAGAAAGTGTCTTTTTGTCTTAATGGTTGATAATTTTTAGCTAGAAGTAGCATGTATCCTCTCTTGTTTGGGTACTGACAGAGTTTGAAAAAGCCATTATCTTTATAGCTAAAGAGACAGCTTGGTATTCTTATTACACTTTAAAAGTAATAAGGTTAGTTTGAATTTTAAGTTTTTAAGATAATTTGGGAAATGTGTACATAGCCAAGGATCTGGAGATGGGGGTTTTCTCAGAAATAGAGTGGCAATGATGTGAGTTTCATCTGTATGTTTTTTCCTGCCTGTGCCACTCATCTTTGCCCTGTAGAGACAAGTCCCTGTGAGTGTCATTGTTTCTGGGATGTGGCCCTGGAGACAAGGAAGTGGACTCACAGAGCTGGCTAGTTTCTTATAGCAGCCATAGCTAACTATTGCCCTTCATGCCATGGCAGCTGGGACGCAGTGCCCTTTGTCATTTTCTGTCCCATCCATCGTCTTTAATATGTGGAAGCAACCTGCTTTTACAATTAAAAAAATAAATTTTTGACCCTAAATTTCCTTCTGATTGAACCACAGCTTTTAACCTGTTAAGTGAAACAACTTCTTAATTATACAACCGAAAACAACATCCAGCTATCTCAGTTAAGATACAAAAAGTTTTAAACATTATTTAGTTCTTGTTTGGGTTCTTTTATCTCACACTCCCCCCATCCCAATTTACTTCATTTTAACCATTTGTTGAATAGTTAAACTGAAATCAAAGTTTGGCCCCAAATGAGATCATGGAATTAGAAATAAGTCCTGCTGAAATTCTTAGCATTAAAGGATGCCCTCATAGAGTAGAAAAGATTACTTAAAAATGAGAGATGGAAAGAAAGTATTTTTTATAAAAGAGAGAAGAAACAGCTTGGAGGTATTCTGAAAGAATGGAAGCAAGGATGCTGAATTTTGACAAAATGACATTATTTTTATTTTTTACCTGAATACCTACTCAACAGCGTTAGCTACCAGAAGGATGCTTGACTAAAGAATTAGGGGACAGGGCTGTTGGGGGCTGATTTGCCTATCTCCTGAGATTTTACATTTGGTGACGGGAGCTCGTCTCTTTTCTCCTCTCGGGCATCCAACTTTCTTAGTTTTTTTGGGGATCTTTGTGGTACTAGAAGGGAAGTTATATTCAGGTCGGCTATGTGTTCCTCCAGTTCAAAAACACCTTCAGTTCCTGGCACACCAAATCCTTTAGGGGTTCAGGTGGGGCTGGGTTATATACATCTTATCAATGGAATGGGTCCTCATTTTCCCATTTGGTTTTATAGGACTCCAAGCTGCCCCAGAGGGTCTGGACCAGATCTCTTGAGCTCTTTTGATAGAATCTGATACATATCTGCATCTCTGGCTGGAGAGATATGTGCTCCATCTTTTAGTTCATCTTTTACCTGAATTAGTCTGCCATCCATCTACCCTCATAGTTCGTTTATTCATTCAGCCAGCAAGCATTTGTAGGCCTGCACACAGACCTTCAGGTACTGTTAGTATCCCAGGTGCTGAAGTAGCTTACACAAGAGAAATAAGTCATTTCTTACAGCCTACTGGGAGATTCAAGATGCACATACATAAAAGTTAAGTCACATCATCAGGCAATATGTGTTAAATGTGTGGTATAAATAATAATTACCCTAGGAGGCAGTGACTTATCACATGTCTAATAAATTTATTTTTTTTTATAAATAACTGAATGAGAGCAATCACTGTGAAATGCATTGGTCAAAGGAAGGCTGGGGCTTGAGTTATGTCTTGGAGGGTGGATATGATTTGGATAGTTAAAGGGACCATAGCTGAAAATGACTTGGAATAATCTAAAGTGCATGTGTCTGGGCTGGTTTGAGTGGGAAGTAGCAGGACAAGTGAGTTGGAGTAGGGTATAGAGTGCCTTGAAGGCTCACTAAATGGTTCTGTTGACAGAAAGATTGGGTGTGGCTAACCTCAGAAGCCCTCTGATTTTATTGACTCCACCAAAGTTAGTGAAGTTAGTGACTTTAAGCATATTAAAAGCACTGTTTATTGACTTTTGTGTTACATAATTTAGAAACTCAGGATCGCAGGTGGCTGTAAATGTTAGAACGTGATCTAGAGGAAGCAAGTGGTGACTTTGGCCTTGCCTTCACTTGGGTGCATTCTGCCTTAGCTCTTAAAAAAGGGACCTTGGTGAAAGTAACCGAGAAGCACCTTGAAACATTGAATAAATCAGCTCAGCTAATCTAGGAGATTTGGGCTGTACTGGGAAATAATTTAACTGACCCTTTAGTCCAATGGAATTTTCTGTAATGAAGGAAATGTTCTGTATCTGTGCTATCCAATTTGGTAGTCATTAGCCATTTATGGCTACAGAATACTTGAAGTGTGGTTATTATGACTGAGGGACTGAATTTTAAATTTTTAATTAATTTTTAAAATTTTAATTAATCTAAGTTTAAATAACCATATGTGGCTTGTGGCCACTGTCTTGGACAGTGCAGCTTTAGAATGTTGGTCAGCATTAGTACGTAACATGCAAGGCTGTGGCAGGGGTTAAAATCAAATACGAAGGATTCAAAATGCCTCGCAGTGAGCCTGGAACACAGTGCGTACTCAGTAACTAGTCCCTTGTCTATGAACTTAAAATTTGGAAATGATAAAAAATGATATGTACATTAGGGGGTAAGTGTATCAATGTTGGCGAAGTACTTTGAAGAGCTACTGGTGATTACCCCAGATAGTGTCTTTTGGACCATGATGATTTCATGTTAACTTACTACTCAGGGAATTAAGTGATCATGAAGGTAGGACCTGCTCTGTTTGTTTAGGAGAATTTTGTTATCTGCAGGTTTCTCAGAGGGAAATTATGGTCTCTATCTTTGCTCTGGCAAGTAACATGGGAAGCAGAATCTTTACCATGTCTGATTTTTTTTCTTAGCTTGAAGGATGCCAATGATGTACCAATACAATGTGAAATCTCTCCTCTTATCTCCTATGCTGGAGAAGTAAGTTTGCTTTTTGCTTTTTTCCCTATTCTTTTAGAAGTAGGATTGTGATATTGTTTTATGTTGAAGTAGAGTTGTCCTTAGAGAAGACACATCATTTTCCAGTGGCCCTGCCCTGAGGAGCTTGTCCTGGGAATGAGAAACCTTCTCTTCGAGAGTTCCTGTTATGGCTTTGCATCTATCCATTAGTTGCCATGAACAGAACGTTTAATGTTTACTTCATTTCACCTACACATTGAAATGCAATGGGCTTTTAAAAAATAATCCTTGTTTTTTAGGTAAATCGTCTGTCATTTTTTAGTGTGATGTAATTTTTCCTTTCAGTGGGTCTGTTTTGTTCATATGCTTAATACTTTCACCTTTAAGACTGGGGGATGTAGGGACCCCTTTATTCTAATACGTAATATTTTTTTCTGGAGATCCTTGTCAGATTGTTCACTTCTAGCATCAGAAACAGCCACCTTGCTTAGAATGTTAACTCTACTAAGTGATGATTATAAGGAAGAATGATTATCATCTTATTAACTTTAAAACTTTTATTATAATCAGAATAGCTTTCCCTCTTTTTGTTGTTTGTTTTATGATTCCATAAATAGGTCATTAAGCCCAGTTTTAAAAGTATACTAAGTAGATTTTTTATTGACTTGTAAATTCTGTATCTCAACCCAAATCATTATTATAGCCATTAAGTCCAGCATTACATGACTAGTGTCCACCAATTTTCTAACTGTGTTTCATTTCAACCCTTCTTGTAGGGACTAGAAAGTTATGTGGCAGATAAGGAATTCCACGCACCTTTAATCATTGATGAGAATGGAGTCCATGAGCTGGTGAAGAATGGTATATGAGCCAGATACCAAGTTCCACCACAATAAGAATAGCTTTTATTTTTGATAGACCGACTGTGAACCTACAGGACCTCTCCTGGAATACTCAGTTTTCAATATCCACAGGCTTTCATTTTAATTGTTGAACTCTCGTAACTACTACATATTCCCCAAGATCCAGATGACTGAACTTCAGAAAGTGTTTTTATGATTCTCAACTGATTGAAGGTCTTATTTATATTTTTCAATTGTATCCTTTTTTTTCCAAGCTAAGGAACACATTGGCCATCTAGGAAATTTCCTACAGCTTACATGTAGTCAGGGTGTTCATCAACATCACTTTACTTGGAGCTGGCAGCGTTTGTTTTTGAAGCTGTACATAGTAATAATATGTCGTTGTACATGTTGAAAGGTTTCTATGGTACTAAAAGTTTGTTTTATTTTATCAAAAATTAAATTTTTTTAAGAAAATGATTGGACAATAAATTGAACTTTTCTTCTTGTCTCTGGAGTGTCATTTGTACCTTGTACCCAATTTTCCATTGGGAAAATGTGAATCTTTGGAGAAACTTTGAGATAATGCAAAAAATCAAATTGATACCTCTGTGACTGCAATCTTCTAGTTTTTTTTTTTATGAATATCTAATTTTGAACTTTATCCTCCTATCACTTTATAATAGTGGCCCTCAACCAGAGATGGTTTTGCCTTCCTCCAAGGGACGTTTGGCAATGTCTAGAGACATTTTTTTTTTTTTTTTTTTGCGGTATGCGAGCCTCTCACTGTTGTGACCTCTCCCGTTGTGGAGCACAGGCTCCGGATGCGCAGATTCAGCGGCCATGACTCACGGGCCCAGCCGCCCCTCGGCATGTGGAATCTTCCCGGACCGGGGCACGAACCCACGCCTCCTGCATCGGCAGGTGAACTCTCAACCACTGCGCCACCAGGGAAGCCCTAGAGACATTTTTTGTTGTCTTAACTGAGAGGGTGGGATAGTAGAACTGGCATCTAATGAATAGAGACCAGGAATATTGCTACCCATCCTGCAATGCACAGGACAACCACCTATAAACAAGAATTATCTGACCCATACTGTAAAGGTTGAAAAACCTTGTATATCATTGGCTATCCTCTTTTGCCCAAATATTTGGTGACACTTGGGATTTCAAAAGAATATAATTCCTGCATTTCCCCAGGTGAGTTAATCACTACTATTCCAGTTTTGTTCTGCTGTTTTCAGCTAGAGGATTAAAAAGACAAAGGTGGTTTTTGGACTTCCCTGGTGGTCCGGTGGCTAAGACTCCACGCTCCCAGTGCAGCGGGCCCGGGTTCAATCCCTGATCAGGGAACTAGATCCCACACGTGTGCTGCAAATAAGTGTACTCATGCCGCAACTAAAAGAGCCCACATGCCACAACTAAAGATCCGTATGCTGCAGCTAAGACTCAGTGCAGCCAAACAAATAAATAAATATTTTTTTAAAAAAGATGCCATATTTAAAAAAAAAATGACAAAGGTGGTTCTTTAAATATGGGCCATAGATCATTGGTTGTTAGTAAGGATTCTCTATGTCTAACATGTAGTTTGCATAAAAATATTGAGTTTTATAAATGCATTTTATATAGCCTTTAAGTACTGACCAAAAGCATAAAAATTGACATCTGGATAAATGAAAAATTCTAAAAATTATGTCTAAAGGAGACATTAGTAAATTTTATTTTCCATTGATAAGTTGTCACATGATAGAATGTCATGGGTGGGTCTTTTGTTCTTTATAAGTACAAAGTTTAAGGATCACTTTTTTTTTTGAAGACTGTATGATATTTATATCTAGTTAAAATTTTTGTGTGTGTGTGCTAAGGCTTAAATATTGTGTCTAGCATATTTTCTGTTTTATTTCAATAACAGCCCAATTTTGCTATTGTTATCTGTTCCATTTCTCAAAAGGGTGTGAGGTTTGAGTTCTTCATCAGAACAATCTCCAAAATGGATTGTGAGTACAGAACTGCCGAGT
Organism: Neophocaena asiaeorientalis asiaeorientalis; assembly: GCF_003031525.2. NCBI lineage: Eukaryota > Metazoa > Chordata > Mammalia > Artiodactyla > Phocoenidae > Neophocaena > Neophocaena asiaeorientalis. The sequence goes on from NW_020173773.1 coordinate 1,065,206, forward strand.
CTTTAGCATCTGAATGGTATGCTTCATTTCCTTTTTTCTGAACTTTCATCTGCTATTTCCTGTCTCCCCATCTTTAAGATCATACTAGTAGTGCCAGGGAAGGGGAGCACTGGCAGTATGGGGTTGTGGTAGTGGTTTTATAGGGGAAGAATGGCTGGGGAACACTGGGTATATTGAGGGCAAAGAGTTGGAGAGCCTCTGAGCCATGAAATTATAAGGTGATAGCATTATGTACCTTCATGAGTCCTTGTCAAATTATTGTTCTAATTCAGCAAATATAGAATTGGGAAAATGTTTATCAAAATATGAATTAGAATCACTTGGCAACAGCATGGTAGAATTTATGTTAGAGTTGTTAATCACTGAGTTTGGTCAAAATCACCCTTGCTATGTGTTAATAACTTTGCCGATAGCTACAAATGAACGTATAAACCCAATAGAGTGTGATATTTGAATATTTCTTTTTCCTCAGTTTCTCTCTTGCTTCTCAAAATTGATCCAGTTTTGATGTCTAAAAAGGAATTATTAGTGTTATCTATAGGATGGTGAACAAAAAGAATTCCATTTTCAATTTCTAGTCCTTCTATTCCTAGAAGTTCGGGCTGTCACTGGTAATATGTAATTTCATTTCTAACTCTATCTCTCTCCAGCATTTCCTCTTGATGATTCATCATGGTACAGTAAGATCTCAGTTATCCAGGTAGAAAAGAGGCAAGGAAAAATCATGCATAACCCAGGAGAGTGACTAAAACACAAGTCATTCAGTTGGCTTAGAAATCTGTTCTTTCTCTGGCTGAGACTGTTGCTTTTGCAATTCATGATCCTCTTTGGAGCCCCGATTTAGGAAAAGCATGTTGGGAAGTGATGAATGAATGAGTCAGCCAATAAAGGTTGAGTTCCTATCACATGTCCAGCACTACTAAGGGATAAAAAGTGTAACATAGGGTCCTCTCCTTACAAAGCTTGCATTCTGCTTAAAGAGATAAAAGTAACCCACTTAACACATTGGGAAGATAATCTAGTACTAAAATGTAAGGAATGAAAAGTTCAGTAACAGTTAAAGGTCATCGTTATGACCTGGAGTTTGGTGTGGCAGAACTCAACAAAGAACGTCCTCATTTCCCTTCTCAAATTGGGGTCAGAAGTTTATGTTCTAACAAAAAAATGTATGTCAATAATTCTAACATGTATAATGAAAAGTCAGTGAGGCTTTTAGTAATCAGAACCCTGTTTTGCCCCTAGTAAGCACTCAATGTTTACTCTGACTTATTGACTTTATTTGCCTTAAAATGCAAACGTATATTGTGATTCAGAAATGGATTTTTAAAGGCAGATTATTATTCTGGGAAGAAGGAGTCACTTACCTGTGTGAAGTTGCCAGGTTATGCCCAAGTTATGGGTTAATAAAATCTGTGACAGTGATTTTCTAAGTGTGGTCTCCTGATCAGGAACATCAGTATCACCTGGAAACTTGTTAGAAATGCAAATTATCAGAATTGCTACATTACACATTTGTGGGTGGGGCCCAGAAATTTGTGTTCTAACAAGCCCTCCAGGTGATTTTGTTGCATACTCAAATTTGAGAACCACTGCCATAAGAGAATTCAGGGTGGCTAATCAAACGTTCTGAGATGGTACCAAAAAGAGAACATAAATGAGGGGAGAAACAGAGTTTCCTAGAGCAAGAATAGTTGAGCCAGAAGCTAAATAGCTTTATTCTTTAAAATACCAAGGGAACTCTCTTGCATTCCTATGCACTAATGATGAAAAATCTGAAACAGAAATTAAATTCTTACACTATTGATGGGAATGTAAATCGATATAGCCACTATGGGGAACAGTATGGAGATTCCTTAAAAAACTAAAAATAGAACTACCATATGACCAAGCAATCCCACTCCTGGGCATATATCCTGGGAAAACCATAATTCAAAAAGAGTCATGTACCAAAATGTTCACTGCAGCACTATTGACAATAGCCAGGACATGGAAGCAACCTAAGTGTTCATGGACAGATGAATGGATAGAGAAGGTGTGGCACATATATACAGTGGAATGTTACTCAGCCATAAAAAGAAACAAAATTGAGTTATTTGTAGTGAGGTGGATGGACCTAGAGTCTGTCGTACAGAGTGAAGTAAGTCAGAAAGAGAAAAACAAATACCATATGCTAACACATATATATGGAATCTAAAAAAAAAGACGGTTCTGACGAACGGGGCAGGACAGGAATAAAGATGCTCACGTAGAGAATGGACTTGAGGACACGAAGAAGGGGAAAGGTAAGGTGGAACGAAGTGAGAGAGTAGCATTTACATATATACATTACCAAATGTAAAATAGATAGCTAGTGGGAAGCAGCTGTATCCCACAGGGAGATCAGCTGGGTGCTTTGTGACCACCTAGTGGGGTGGGATAGGGAGGGTGGGAGGGAGGCTCAAGAGGGAGGGGATATGGGGATATATGTATGCATATAGCTGATTCACTTTGTTATACAGCAGAAATTAACACTCCATTTTAAAGCAATTATACTACAATAAGGATGTTAAAAAAAAAATACCAGTACAAATACTGGTAGAAGAATGGAAGATGGAATTTGCAAGGCCTGACCAGTACAATTGTAATCGCTAGAACAGTGGTTTCCAAGCCCTGTAGTTTCTCTGAATCACTTGGAGAGCTTTAAGAAAAACATACTCCAGTCCTAGAGATTATGATTCTCAGTCTGGTGGAAGGCCTGGGTAGCTAATTTGTAAAAAACATTCAATGATTGTAAAGGGCAGCCAGAAGTGAGAATCACTGACTTGGAGATGTTGACTTAATTTAGAGATCAACAACCAAGGGTGAGAGGGGAAAAGTTTGAATGTGTTCTGGCTTTGGAAAAATAGACAAGGGGTGGGGCAAAGAGTGAAGAAGATTTCACTTGACAAGAACAGCACAAACAGGATGGATGGATGGGGCTGGGAAACAAACATTCTGGAGACGATTTGATTTTGCAGATATCTCAGACTGCTAGAAAGGAACCACCCTAAATAGTGCTCTTTTTAAATTTTATCCATCTTTGGCTTAGCATTTCCTAAAACAAGGGATGATAGGGGACAAGAGAAAGTTAATGAATAATTTTGTTTAAAAATACTATATTTCAAGCTGAATGAGAAGTGAAAAGTAAAACGATGCGTTAAGGTGATGGCATTATGGGTGGGGTGTTTTTCTCTCATAAATTTTTGGATAATTCATTCTTAGTAACTATGATGTTTTTCCTTTTATGAAGGCTCAAAGGATAAACCATGGGTATTCACATTAACTAGTTAGGTACAGCTGTGAGAGAACTTGGAGGTAAAATGAGCTGTGGTAAAGTTGGGGGGATGTAAACGTACCTTCAGATAATGGAATATTGACAGTGCACTACTGTAGTGTAGAACAACATGGTCTTCATATGCTGTTCTCTCTGAGCTTGGGCATTACTTGGAACGTCTTTGTGAAATTTGATGATGTAATTCAGACTGGTGTATGAAGCAAATATGCTATAAGAATTCAAAGTAATCCACTTGGAGTTATAGCTTTTCTGGGAGAGGCTTAACATGAGTCCTGTAGTGTAATACATGAATTCAGTATTTTATTATGGCCTCTTAAAGATGAGAGGCCTAATAGGCTTGCCAAAAGCTCAGTGAGTCAGTGTTGACACCAAATATGTTTATATAGACATAGCGTTTTCAAAGTTCTGAACAAAGGACAATGTAAGAACGAAAAGTCTATCGTCATAGCTTCATGCCTCATTGTTTCCACATCAGTTTTCTTATTTCTGTCTCAGTGACTCTACTTCTCAGGAAGTGTTCCTTCACAGATTTTCTTCTGGCAGGCAAAGTTGTTTGTTTGTTTTTTTTAACAAAATGATATGTAGAACTCATAATATATATATTTTATATGGTAAAATAAACATAGGTGATACGAATAAGATTGAAATGAGACTTGACAGCTTTCGTTTTAAAGTTTAAAATTTCTCCTAATTTATGTATTTCTAAAAGATCTGAAATTTGACAGAAGGGAGATTAAATCTCATGAACATACAAAGTGAGTAATTAAGTAATGATAACTATGCCCAGCATTTCATTATGGTGCTTAACCGTGAGCCAGGCATGTATTAAGCATGTTATGTACATTGTCTCATCTAATCCTTATTACTTTCCTATGAGGTGAGAACTCTTACTGTTTGGTCCATATGGAAACTGAGGCTTAGAGGTTAAGTAAATTGTTTAAGATTTTATATCTATCCAGTAAGAAGCAAAGCTGGAAAGTGAACCCAGAGACCCACTCGTTTTGTTAATTTTTTAATCAGAAAATTTCAAACGTACACAATAGTAGAGAACAGAATAATGACCCTTTGTTACTTAGTTCCTAACAATTAACATTGGCTAATCCTGTTTCATTTAATTCCCACTTCCCAAACCCCAGTGAGTTACTTTAAATTTAATTCTACATAAAAACCTTAATATAATTATTTTATATTATCTTCTATAGACTGGATGTTTGTGTCCTCCCAGAATTTATATATTGAAAACTAACCCTCAGTGTGATAATGTTAGGAGGTGAGGCCTTTGGGAAGTGATTAGGTCATGAAGGTGGAGTTCTCATGAATAGGATTAGTGCCCTTATACAAGATACCCCAGAGAGTTCCCTTGCCCCTTCTTCCCTGTGAGGACACAGTGAAAAAAGATAGCCATTTATCTATGAACCAGTAAGTGGAAACTCACCAGACAGTAAATCTGCCAGCACCTTGGCCTTAGACTTCCCAGCCTCCAGATATGTGAAAAGTAAATTTCTGTTGTCTACAAGTCACCCAGTCTATGGTATTTTTGTTATAGTAAGCCTGAATGGATCAAAACATCATCTAATATCCAAACAGTGTTCACATTTCCCCAAGTATCACATATTTGTCTTTTTAATATTGATTTATTTGAATCAGACTCTGCTTGAGTTCATTTATTGCCTTTGACTATTTGTCTGTTTTTAACCTATCTAGGTCCTCCTCCCTCTTTTTTAAAAAGTATTTATTAGTTGGAAAAAATTAGTTGTTTTTCCAGTGTCATTTTGCAGATTTTGGATTTCATGTTCATGGTGTCCTTTAGCATTTTCCTCTATCTTCCATATTTCCTGAAAACTGTAGTTGTATCTGAAGTTTGATCAGATTCAGGCTTTTTTTTTTTTTTTTGATAAAAAATACTTTGTAGATGGTTCTGCATACTTCCAATACAAGTTAAATCTGGATAATTCCTCCAAACCTCACTGAGGTCACCTTCAAATGAGATTGCAAGCCCTTTAAAGATAGAGATACCCAGTGGTGCCCAGCAGTGGGAAAGGAGTCCAACTTGTCAAAGGAAGCCATTTCTCCAAAAAGCCTTGGTTCCTTTGAATAAGAAATGGTATTTAGATACTGTAAATATCTAGGCACTAGTAGTATTTATTGCTAGAGGTTCTAGACTCTTTTAGGAGACTGAGCTAGAAAATACATTTTGTTTGTTGTGAAAAGAAAAATATGATGTGTTATACTGATAATTCCAATTTTTAAAAATCAGGTACTTTTTGGACTTTATATTTGTGTCCCTTCTTAAGCTGAAAATCTTGGTTCCTAACAATCAGTGTAATTGTTTATTTTCTTTATATTTTACTGTGATGGTTAATTTTATGTGTCAACTTGGTTGGGCCACAATGTACAGATATTTGGTCAAGCATTTTTCTGGATGTTTCTGTGACAGTGTTTTTGGGTAAGATTAACCTTTAAATTGTTAGACTTTGAGTAAAGCAGATTACCCTTCTTATGCAGGCAATCCCTTCAACTCCAATCACAGTTGAAGTCCCTAATAGAGCAAGGACTGACCTGTCCTGGGCAAGAAGGAATTCTGCCAGCAGATGGCCTTTGAACTTGAACTGCAACATTGGCTCTTCCCTTGGTCTCTAGCTTTCTGGCCTACCCTACAGATTTTGGATTTACCAGTCTCTACAATTGCATGAGCTAATTACTTGAAACAAATCTCTCAATATATACACACATCCTATTGGTCTGTTTCTCTGGAGCTTGAGAGAGACTAACTGGGTTTGCCCTCCTACCTGAAACAACTAAAAAAACAGATTAAATAAATGAAACAATGGCACTGAAGACATTGGCCATCAGGCAGTGAAGGTCAGTAATCCCTGGGAGACAGGACACAAATGAAGTAAGCCCTGTGATTGTCCCAGATGGCTGCCTGGAGAGGATTTGCAGGCAATAGCCCAGGAAGGAGGAACTAGGAAAAATATGTCTGTCTCCCTGAGTTGAGGAAATAGAGCTAGGAGTTTGGGAAAGCCAAAGTAGCTGGAGTTCGTAGCACAGCATACTAGAGAAGAGAGAGCTGCACAAAGAAAACAAGATCTGCAAAGGCACTTCTTTGAGTATTCAGTTGAGTATGATCACATGTGTGTAGAGAAACTACTTGAGGCTGAGGAAAGAACCATCTGAAAGGACCGTGCTTGGAGTGGAAAACCTCGTAATTCACATTATTGGGTAGTGTACTAAGAAAGTTCTTGTTTAGACTAAGTGCAGTTCTTGTGCAGCCTAACAAAGCTTAAAAGCAAGGCCGAAAGGATCGAACTGTGTCCACATAATTTAATGACGTCTGTATTATTTTTTTCTTGCTGCATAACAAAACCATATATATTTTCTTATAGTTTCTGAAGATTCAGAATCCAGGCTTAGCCGCATGGTTCTGGCTCCGGTTCTCTCATCAGGTTGCAATCAATCTGTCATCCAAGGTGGAAATCATCTGATGGCTTGACTAGGGCTGGAGAATCTGATGCTAAACTCACTCATGTGGCCGTTGGCAAGAGTCCCCAGTTCCTTTGCTATTGGAGCCTCTCCAGATTGCTGCTTATAACACGGAAGCTGGCTTTCCTCAGCATGAGTGATCCAAGCAAGAGAGAGAGCAAGCAAGATGGAAGCCACCGCTTCTATAAGCTAATCTCAGGAGTCACATAGCAACACTTACTGAATTTTGTATTGGTCATTTATTGTGCAATACTGGAAGGGACTGCTTAAAGGTGGCAGAGATCATTAGGAGCCATCTTAGAGGCTGGCTGCCATGAACATAGGTGTAAAATTCTTAACATTTTAGCAAATTGAATCCAATGATATATAAAATGGATAATGTATTATAACAAAGTGGGATTTATCCTGGGAATGCATGATTGGTTTAACATTTGAAAATGAATCAATGTGATTCACCATACTAACAGCCTAAAAAAGACAAATTATAGATTAAGAAAATGCATTTGACATAATTCAACATCCTTTGCTGATAAAAAGTCTTACTGAACTAGGGATAGAGGGATGAATGAGATAAACAAATGTCATGTATGTAGAATCTACAATTTGATATCACAATGGTGAACTATTATATGCTTTCTCTCCCAAATCAGGAACAAGGCAGTATGTCCATTCTCACCACTTCAATGTTGTATGGAAGTTTTAGCCAGTGTGATAAGGCAAGCAAAAGATACAGAAGGCATCCAGCTTGGAAAGGAAGACGTAAACCTGTCTTTATTTGCAGATGATATGACCATCTACCAAGAAAATCCTATGGGATCTACATAAAAGTTATTAGAACTGATAAGTTGGTTTACTCTTCGAAGTTTTACCTCAATTAAGAAGAAAAAATAGATGTCTTACTCCCTATGCGTTTTGAGTTTTAAAATACATTGAAAAATAATTCATTGATCAAAGAGAAAGTTTAAATAACATCTAAAATTCCGTAACTTAGTAGATGGAACAGTAGGAATGAAAATCCACCTCTATCTGACTCTAAAACCCCTGCTTTTCATTACTATGCTATCTGCTTCCTGCCGTGCCTTCTCCTAATCCCAACAACATTCTAAAAAATGCTATGTGCACCAACTATAGCTTTTGAAAGAGAAAAGTAATGTAGTAGTTGTGTGTTGCAACTCCTAAGTTGTCAAGGTTGAGGAGGAATGGAAAAAACTAATAGTGAAGGGAGAGCAGTTGCTCTCAGTGAACTTCACAATTAGCAGTTCAATTGAAAGGCAACTTGGTAAGAGATTGGTTTGGCCTACAGTCTCAAAGGAGGAAGGATTTTAAGCACAACAAGAGAGATACCAGATGATGATCAGAACCAGATGGCTGTCGCCAGGGCTGTGCTCAAGTCAGTGTGAAATAAGGGGAATCACGACAAGGTTATGCAACACCAGTCCCAAGCCAATTACTGTTCTTGAGCCTACGCTACATTTCCTCTTTATAGGAAAGCGTGTGTGTGTGTGTGTGTGTGTGTGTGTGTGTGTGTATGTGTGTGTGTAGTTGCGGGGAATAGCAAAGAGCAGTTCTGGGAGTAACTAACCAACATTCGAGAGTAGACTTGGGCTATATTTAGATAAGTGTAGTTGTTTCAATGGAAAAGTTTTTCTCATACTTTTCCCCCCTCCCTTTCTTGTATTCTCAGCCCACATCTGTCCACTGCTCATAAAAGCCATACTAAGGGGCAGTGCATTTGGCAGGCTGAATTTGGCACTGGTTGGGTTGTCTCAGCAGAGAAAAAGGCCAGAGGACACTAAATTCTATTCAATCCCATTTACTGAGCTGTTGGGAAATGGAATGGGAATCTTGATAACTTGCTTCTGGGGAGTGAGAAGAAAAACAAACACAAAGCTACAGTTGTACTTTGGGTTGCAGGTGGAAGTTGAAAACTTATCCCCGCAGAGAACAAAGTTGTAAGACTAACTACTTTGCTTATTGGCCTATTCTCAGAGATGAGAATACCCTAATGGTGATCAAATTAAGGGCCCATAGTACTCTTTCAACTAACAGCTATTAGGAAAGTGCTTTTTTGCCTCACCCTATCCTTGTATCCATCTTTCAGTGGCCTTCCAATAGTGACACTCCCAGGGACTTGTTTCTGGAGTTTTCTGGAGTCCTCTGGAATGTGGCAGCATCCCTTGGCCCCCTTGCTTGTCCTACCTTAATTTGCCTGGCTATCAGGGGGCTGGAGTAAGCAAAACTTGAGGGTAATGATGAGGTCATATCTGAAGTACTGGAGCAGAATGTATTTGCTTAAGCAGATTTTTATAGCTTGATTTTTCATTTATTTTCTGACTGCTTTATAGGTTAGTTCCTGTGACTCACTTGCCTCCCAGAGGGCCTTGTCCTGGCTGGCTTTGGTTCTTGGAGGCCTCCTAGCCTTCCTGGTGGGATTATTTCTGTGCAGTAGAGGGCAGCAGTTTCAAATGCTCAGCCATTAGGAGAAAAGTGGGAACTTGAGGTTCCAGAATGTTGGAATATGTATGTGTATCTCAGAATGCCAGCATAAGTGCTCCGTGAGTCCACTTCCCGCTCCAGATTAACATTTCAGGAGGAGTCCTACCACAACGAGACCCACACAAACGTGTCTCCTTCGTTACCACTCTTATCTGCGGAAGGCGTAAGAGATCACTCATCCGAGTACTTCACTTTACAGACAAGGCAACCCAGAGGCAAAGAGAAGTGACTCCCCCCAGGTCGCATGTCTCATTAGTGACAAAGTTCAGACTAGATTCTAGGTCTGAGCTGGAGTTAGGATTTGGGGGTCATCAATTTATTGAGAGTAATTAAAGGTCTAGATGTGGATAAAATGGTAATGACCGTAGAGTAAGACAAGGAAGGGCAGAGTAGGACGGGGCCCGGACCGAGTCCCAGAAACAGTACCAACAGTATGGGTTAAAGAAATTTGTGAAATCTTCTTACTTTCATATGCTCTCTCCAGATTTCGCTCCAACAAAAGCCCTTTTGCGAAAAGGATCTGATAAATTTATTAATACTAAAATGATGCTCCACGGATTTCATTTGTTACTTTCCTTGATGTGTTTAGAAAATTAAGTGATAGTAAAAGGATTATTAAAACAGTACTAATCCTCTGCCCCACTTCTACTGAACCTCCCTCCCAGTCCTGTTCTGTAGAAGTAACCACTTTAAATTCTTGTAGCTTTTTCTTCTGGTATTTACTTCCATATTTCCATATACAGATTTTCCTCAACTTACGATGCAGTTACGTCCCAATAAATCCATCTCAGTGAAAATATTGTAAGTTGTAGTGCATTTAATACACCTAAGCTACCAAACATTATAGCTTAGCCTCACCTACTTTAATTGTGCTCAGAACACTTACATTAGCCTGCAGTTGGGCAAAATCACTTAACACAAAGCCTATTTTATAATAAAGTGTTGAATATCTCATGTAATTTGTTGAATACTGTACTGAAAGTGAAAAGCAGAATGGTTGTAATTATATCCATTGTTTACCCTGATGATACTGGCTGACTGGGAGGTGTGGCTCACTGCTGCTGCCCTGCATCACAAGAGAGTATTGTACCACATGTTGCTAGCTGGAAAAAAAAAAAAAATCAAAATTCAAAATTCGAAGTATGCATTCTATTGAATGCATATTGCTTTTGCACCATCTTAAATTTGAAAAACCGTAAGTCAAACCGCAAGTCAGGGACAATTTACACATATATCTGTATATGTATATACTATGATTTATTAATTTATCAATTTTAGATGTTATCCATTAACTTTCTGTTATTGTAGATGAGGAACTAGCTTTCTAACACCTTCTCTTAATTATCTCCCCTTCATTCTCTTAATATTCTCCTAATATAATTATATCACAATATTTATAGTATTATGTTTATATAAATGTGTCCCATAATTGCTCCAAGTAGTATGCTGTGATTATGCTTTCTTTTATATGTAAGTTTTGTTTAACCTAGGGTTAATAATTTCCTCATTTTTTCCATTTGCTTTGCTTTCTACTTACCTACTGCTATTTCATCTGAATACTCCAAAAAATCTGTCATGTACAAGCAATAGTATTTTCAAAATTCTCAAACACCTCAGACCTCCCTTCCACTTCCCTCTATGCTCCCACATGAACTGGTTGTTTTCTAAGCCTTGTTCATGGCTTTTGTCCAGGTTCTTTCTTTTGCACCTTTTTATTGTTGGATTCTCTGTTTCCATGTCTTCTTCACTGACTTACTCCCTTGCAATGATAGAGAACATACTCCAGTACTTTCCCAAGAAAGTGTGTATGACAGGTAAATTTTTTGAATCCTTGCATACTATAAAATATTTTTCTTTACTGCCATACTTGGTAGATAGTTTGGTTGGGTACAATTTTTTAGGTTAAAAAAGTTTTTCCTTCAGATTTGGGAGGCATTGATTCATTGCCTTCTAGCTTCCAGTACTGCTGCTGAGAAATCTGATGCAATACTGATTCTCAGCATAGATCTCTGTGTGTATTGTTTTCTCTCTATAAGCTTTGAGAATCTTTTATCTCAGTTGTTCTGATTTCATGATAAAATTCCTGTTATTGATTTTGCTGACTTCTTGAGGATGCTTTCAAACTTGAGATTCATGTCTTTCAATTCTGGGAATCTTTTGTATTATTTCTTTGGTAATCTCCTCCCCTTTAATCTCCTTGCTCTTCCTGTTGTGAAACTCCAGTGAGATATTGGACCTGCAGAATTTATTCTCTAATTTCTCATATTTTCCAATCTATTTTTCTTTTCTTTTTGTTCTACTTTATGGGGGATTTCCTTGTATTTAGTCCCTAACCCCCTTTTTCCTAAATTTTTTATCTTGTCTATCATATTTATTTAATTTCTAGGAGCTCTTCCATAATCAATTATGTTTTTTAAAAAAATACGTAACATCTTATTCTTATTTTATGTATAGTGTCATCCCTCCACTTTCTTCCATAAAAACAAACCTTTATCTTGAAGGTTCTAAGTTTTGTCTGTGTTACCTCTGTTTTCTGCATTAGGTATATTTTCTCCAAATACCCTTCTTTTTTGGTTTATTTTAGTGTATTTCATGTTAGAAGTTTTCCTCTAACATTTATTTATATACAGTAATTGTATTTGTTTTATTTATAAACATATTTAAGAGTAGCTCTTTAAAAAAAAGGGAAACTCCATGTGCACAGCAAGGCTTGTGTCCCTGTGAGTTTGACTGCAGAGTCTCGCTGGGTTTTAGCTGGCGGTTTGGTTGGTTCAGGCTGTGCAAACAACTTCACCAAGCTCACTCTGCTTTCATATCTGTGCTTTCTGCTGCCCTGTGCTCTTCCTGATGCTCCTGAGCCCAGAGCCTATCTGATTAAATTTCCCTGAGAATGAACGTTGGTTCTCCCCTGGCAGAGTGGGCACAAATTGGAGATCCTGACCGCTTGGGTTGCGGAGGAGAGTCTCACTCTCCTGTGAGCCCTGTGCCTCATCCCTGCCTGCTTGGCTACATGGGGCTTCTCAGTCCTAAGCTTTTCCAGTGCTCTCTGGGGACAATGTGGCCCACTTTTCATCCACATTTCCCTGTGGAGGCACTTAAGCTTTATGATACTTCAGCTCTGCTAAGTGTGTTAACAAATCCTAATTTATCTTCCTAAAATTTGTTGAAATCCTTGTTCACTATTGCTTCCTGTCCCACATGATCAACCCACCATATTTAGTTAGGAAGTATTATGTTTATATTTTAGAATTAGAACTTTAAGTCAGAGAAACAAATTCCTAGTTGTGTCATTTTGGATATAATGACAGCTGTTTCAGAGATTTTTGTGTTCGGGAGGGCAGGGAGATGGAGTGGGATATGTGTTGGGAGACTATAAAGAAATCTTTATTGAAAACTAAACAAGACAAAGTAAAATCTTTTCTGTTTGCTGCCTCTTAGTAGTTTAAAAGGAAAAAAGAGTCTGTCTTTAAAAAATATACAGGTGAATGAGTGAGGGCAGTTTGACTCAGAGAGGAAATAGTAGAGAATTACAAATGAAGAATATCGTATGCTACTTTTCGAAAAAAATAAAATTTTAAAGCACAAATAAAATTCCTCTGTAGAGAAATAAGCTATTGATGACATTTGGGAAGAAAAGTTGAGACTATTTATACTCATAGAGAAATAGAAAAGTATTTTTAAAATACCTTCTCAATAGAAACTGCAAAGACATTAGGATTGCTATAAGATCTTTTAGTAGTCCCAGAATTGAAACAAAGATTAGAGCCTTTTTATAGCTATAACGAAAGTGAAGATGTAGATACATGAAACTTATAAAGTTACGGTAGACTGAGTAGCAGTAAGCACACCCAGTGTCAGATCTTGGTTTCTAAATACCATTCCTTAGGGCTTCTTGGAGAAACAGCTGATTCTATGGCTGGGACAGGGAAAACACAAATGAGCATCTTGTAGTACCAGGAAGACAGTACACAATCAACCAAAAGGATGGGGCATGTCAAAGGAACACAGGAGTCAACTTGAAAGAGCTCCTGATGATCAAAGCTGGAATAATTTGAGTAACAAAATAAATAATGAAGTGTTGGATTATAAACTAAGGTATGAAATAAAAATACATGAGTCCATACTGATATAAATGAGTGAATGAATGAATGAATGGGGGAGAAGAGACAAATCTTTCTTAGAGAAGAATTCTAGGTGAAATATGCAGATACATCCTTCTCCAGGGGGTGAACCTTAATTATCATCCACCTCCCCTTGAGAGTGGGCTAGATTTAGTGATTTATCTCCAAAGATTAGAGTAGGGAAAGGGGACACTACTAATTTCACAGTGGAGAAGCCTTGCAAACCCTGGCTTAACCAAGTGATGAAGGTTAACATCACCAGTGATGTCATGTGTGTGTCATCTACCATCTGATATGCAACAAGACAACTTCAACTCTGTGCTATTTCTTCCAAAAACTTATAACCTCAGTATAGTCATGAGAAAAACATCAGACAAATCCACTGTCAAAGTCATGAAAAATAAGGAAGGATTGAGAAACTCACAAACCAGAGGAGACCGGAGAGACACGACAGTTAAATGCAATGTGGTACCATGAATTGGATGCTGGAATAGAAAGAGGGTATTAATGGAAAAACTAGTGAAATCCAAATAAATCTGAGGTTTAGTTAATAATGTTCCAGTGTCAGTTTCTACTTTTTGAGAAATGTAAGATGTTAACAATGGGGGAAACTGTGTGAGGGTCATATAGGACATCTGTGTACTATCTTTGCAACTTTTATAAATTTAAAATTATTCCAAAATAAGTTTATCAAAAGGAAAAAAATTAAAAGTACAGTAGAAAAAAGGATACTTTTATAATTTATACTGGAGCTACCTGTATGTCCCCTGCTCTCTCTACTGCTTTTGAATAGAATTTCTTTTGAAAGAAGTCAATGTATTTCCTTAGGATTTGCCAAGCCAAGCATTCCTGCTCTATCTTTGTTGTGTGAAATGCCCACAGGCCTTCCTGGTTTTTCTTAAATTTATACTATGGAGAAAGCTGCCTAATTCATCTACCCTTAAAGCCAGGTCAAGTTACATGTAATGAGTAAAAACCCACCCACCGTCGGAGAGGTGCTAACATCATCCATGCTTGCACTCATCTGCCTTATTCCAGCAGATTAAGGGAATTTACACTCATTAAAGGAAACTGGGAAATGCAGAGAAATGGAAAGTGTATTTAAAGTCACCTCTTCTCTAATGCAGATGCTACTAATGTTTTTGTGTTTTTCTCTGAGATATTTTTTCTATGTATTGATACTTTTTAAAAGTCTTTAAGTAATTGACATGGCAGCATATTTTTATTTAATACTTATAAACCTAATTTTTATTTGCTGGATAATGTTTCTTTGGATGGATTTGTTGGTCTAACCTTTTCCTTAGTGTTAAACATTAATATTTTTCTTCTAGATTTTTGCTACTATAAATAATGCTGTGACAAATATTTTTTTTAAATAAGAGGTTTTCCATATTTATGACTATTTCCTGTGTATGTATTCCCAGAAGTAGAATTATTTGGTTAAAGGATATAAATACTCTTAAAGTTCTGATTACATATTTTAATATTGCTTTCCTACAGGATTTTGCCAATCTATACTTTTACCAACTATGTTAATTTTCTACCGTTACTGTAAGAAATTACCACAAACTTAGTGGTTTAAACTATATACCTTTATTATATTTCTGCAGGTTAGATGTCTGGTATGGCTCTCACTGGCCTAAAATCAGGTTGTTATTAGGACTTCATTCCTTTCTGTTGGCTCTAGGGCAGAATCTATTTCCTTGTTCAATCAGGTGGGAGAATTCAATTCCATGGGTTTGGTCTGAGGTCCCCGTTTCCTTGCTGCTGGCAGCTGGCAGCTGCCCTTAGCTCCTAGGGGCCTTTCTCTGCTGCGTACATGGCCCCTACTTCTCAGAAACAGCAATGGGTATTGAATCCTTCTCATCCTGCCATCTTCCAGCTGACTTTTCTGCATTCCATTGTCTCATCTCTCTGATCCAGCCAGGAAAAGCTCTCCATTTTTAAGGGCTCATGTGATTAGATTGGGTCCACTTGGATAAAGAAGGATAATCTCCCCATCTCAAGGTTCGTGCTCTTAATCACATCTGCAAAATTGCTGTTGCTGTGTAAGGTAATATATTCATGAGTTCCTGGGATTAGGGCATAGACATCTTTGGGAGCCATTATTCTACCTATCACACCAAAAATAGACAAGTTGTTTATTTCACACAATCTTAACCTCACTGGGTAATATAATTCCAAACATTTTTGTGATAATCTGATAGGTTAAAAAAATGGTATCTTGTTATTTAAATGTGTATTTTTTATTTACTTGTGAGGATGAACAGTTTTCATACTTCATACAGTTATTTTTGTCTCTTGTAATTTTTGTTTATGCTTCTCTCGTTAGCAGAAGAACATATGCCTTTTCTATAATATTCCTACCAATTCTTCCTATTGCTTGGAATTTATTACATCTTTCTTCTTGAAGACACATCTACCTCTTTCTGCCGCATTCTTCTTGAAATCACAGCTGTATCTTTCTTGGTTTTCATTCTCAGTTTGCTCCAAGTGTCCTCAAGCAACATCCTCAGAAAGTGTGAATGAGAATTAAACTTTCTGAGTTCTTACAAACTTTATTCTCATACTTGATAGATATTTTGTCAGAGTAGAAAATTCTAAGTTGGAAAGAATTTTCCTTCAAAACTTTGACAATCTCACTCCATCATCTTCAAACATCTATTATTGTTAATGAAAAGCCTGATGCCAATCTGATTCTTGTTTATTTATAGGTAAATTATTTTTCTTTTCTCTGGAAGATTTAAGAATTTCCCCTGTATTCTGGGAGATGAAATTTCACCACAATATGCCTAATAGAGGGTATGTATCCTGATACTCCCCCCCGTTTTTTCTGGTAGTCTTTTAAAATTAAATAGTTAATTTAAACTTTTTATTATGAAAAATTTCAAACATATAAGTAGAGAAAATAGTATAATGAACTTACACGTATTCATGTACTCCTCACCCAATCTTGACAATGATCAATTTACTGCCAATCTTGTTTCATTTGAACCCTTCATTATCCCCCCAACTGAGTTATTTTGAAGAAAATGAAAAGCATTATATCATTTTATCCTTAAATAATTCATTGTTTCTTTAAAAGGTAAGGAATTTAAAATTTATCAACCACACTAATAAAAATTCCTTAATATCCTCCAAATATCCAGTGTGTGTTAAACATTTCCCTGATCTGTCCTTTCTTTTGTTTGTGTTTTTACAAGTTTTTTCAATCAGGATTTAAGTAAAGTCCATATACTGCAATTAATTATATGTCTCTTAAGTCTTATTTAAGCTATAAATGTCACATCCCACCATCTCTGTGTGGGTCTCTCTCTCTTTACTCACTATGTAACTTATTATTTTAAGAAGATGGTAAAGAGGGCTTCCCTGGTGGCACAGTGGTTGAGAGTCCGCCTGCCGATGCAGGGGACACGGGTTCGTGCCCTGGTTGGGGAAGATCCCACATGCCGTGGAGAAGCTAGGCCTGTGAGCCATGGCTGCTGAGCCTGCACGTCCGGAGCCTGTGCTCCGCAACGGGAGAGGCCACAACAGTGAGGGGCCCGCGTACCGCAAAAAAAAAAAAAAAGAAGATGGTAAAGAGCTTCCCACAGTTTTGACCTTATTGATTGCAACCCTATGTAACAAACTGCAGTATTTTTTTGTGAATTGGAGTGAGATGAGAGGCTTGATTATATCATATTCAATTTTTTTTTGGCCAAAATATGTCATAGATGGTGTCTGCCAGAAGGTACATAATATCTAGTCCTCTTTTCTGTTTGTTTTTTTTAAACTTGATCCTTCCTTCCTGCTGCAGCTATTCCTCACATTCTGGTAGTCAGCTGTTGATTTGTATTTAAGGGGAGGAAAATACAGCTGCCTGGGAACTCTGTGATTGTTTCTTTCTCCTAGTAGTCTTTATTTTAGTACAGATAGGCAAAGAGTAAGCTGTTACAGTAGTACCTCCCAACTGCCATAATGTGAGGGCTGTCTTGAGTACTGTTGCTTTTTAGTAAGTTTTGAAATTGGGAAATACGAGTCCTCCAACTTTGTTTATCTTTTTCAAGATTGTTTTGGCTGTTCTGGGTCTATAGCATTTACATTGAATTGCTGGATCAGTTTGGTAATTTCTGAAAAAAAAAAAAAAGCCTGATGGGAATTTGATAGGGATTGTGTTAAATCTGTGTATCATTTTAGGGAATACTGTCATCTTAATGATAGTCTTCTGATCTATGAGTAAGGAATACCTTTCATTAGGTCATTTATTTTTCAACAATTTTTTTTTTGCAATTTTCTGTGTACAAGTCCTGCACTTCTTTTGCAAATTTATTCCTAAGTATTTTTCTCTTTTTGTTACTATTATAAATGAAATTGTTTTATTAATTTCATTTTTGGAGTGTTCATTGCTAATCTTTAGAACTACAATTGATTTTTGTATATTGATCTTGTATCCTGCAACCCTGCTGAGGTTGTTTCTTAGTTTTAACCATTTGTGTGTGTATGTGGATTCCTTAGTATTTCCTATATACAAGATCATGTTACATGAGAATAGAGATATTTTTTCTTCCTACATACTGAGCTAGATTCCTTTTATTTCTCTTTCTTATCTAATTGCTCTGGACCTCCAGTGTGATGATGAATCGAAGCGGAGACAGTGGACATCCTTGTCTTGTTCCTGATCTTAAGAGGAAAGCTTTCACTCTTTTACCAGTGAGTATGATGTTAGCTGTGAATTTTCATAAATGCCATCAGTCAGATTAAGGAAGTTTCCTTCTACTCCTAGACGTTGAATGTTTTTATCATGAAAATGTTGGATTTGTTAAATGCTTTTTTGTCATTAATTTAGATGATCATGTGCCTTTTCCTTCGTTCTACTGATGTGATGCATTACATTGAATGATTTTTACATATTGAAGCACTCTTTCATTCCTGGTAAAAATAGCACCTGGTAATATGTAAAATCCTCTTAATATATTGCCATATTAGCTTAAATTTTTTAAATTAATTTATTTATTTGGCTGCATCAGGTCTTAGTTGTGGCACACGGGATCTTCATTGTGGTGCGAGGACTCTTCTCGCGGCTCGTGGGCTTCTTTCTAGTTGTGGCGCGTGGGCTCTAAAGTGCGAGGCTCAGTAGTTGTGGTGTGTGGGCTTAGTTGCCCTGCAGCATGTGGGATCTTAGATCCCTGACCAGGGATTGAACCTGTTTCCTGCATTGGAAGGTGTATTCTTAACCACTGGACTTACAGAGAAGTTCCCATTTTACTAGTATTTTATTGAGGAATTTTTCTGTCTATATTCATAAGGGATATTGTTCTGTAGTTTTCTTTCCCATGATGTCTTTGTCTAGCTTTAGTATCAGAGTAATGCTGGCCTTATCAAATGAGTTATAAAGTGATCCCTTCTCTTCTATATTTTGGAAGAACTTGAGAAGAACTGACATAAATTCTTCACATGTTTGGTAGAATTCACCAGTGAAGCCATGTGGGCCTGGGCTTTTCTTTGTGGGTAGCTTTTTGATTCTTAATTCAGTTTCCTTTATTATTTTAGATCTATTCAGATTTTCTGTTTCTTCTTCAGTCAGTTCTTGTACTTTGTGTTTTACTAAGAAATTGTCAATTTCCTCTAAGTTATCCAATTTGTTGGCATACAGTTATAGTATTCTCTTATAATCTTTTAAAAATTATTTTTGTAAGGTTGATAATAATGTCCTTCTTTCATTTCTGACTTTAGTAATTTGGGCCCTCTCTCTTTTCTCTTGTCAGTCTAGCTAAAAGTTTGTCAATTCTGTTGATCTTTTCAAAGAATCCACCCTTGGTTTTGTTGATTTTCTCTATTATTTTTCTATTCCCTATTTTATTTATGTCTGCTCTAGTCTTTATTATTTACTTTCTTTTGTTCGCTTTAGTTCTCTTTCCTTTTTCTAATTTATTGATTAGAAAGAAGCTAGAAGTAGAAGTTAGGTTATTTTCAATATTTCTTTTTTAATATATACATTTACAGCTGCAAATTTCCCTTTAATCGTCTTTTTCTGTCCTTTAACTTTAATCTATATGTGTGTTTGAATCTAAAGTGGGTCTCTGGTAGATAGTGTGTATATATATACAGACACACAAACATACATATATATTTAGTTTTGGCCTTTTAATTGGATGTTTAATCCATTTACATTTAATTTACAAATCCATTTACATTTAATGTAATTATCAATAATGTAGGATTTACATCTGCCATTTTGTTATCGTTTTCTATTGGCTTTATGTGTTTTTTACCCTCTGTTCCTACACTAATACCTTCTTCTGTTGGTTGAATAAGTATTTTCTAGTGTGTCATTTTAATTCCTTTCCTTTTTCTTTTACTATATATTCTTCATTATTTTTTAGTGCTTTTCCTGGGGATTACAATGAACATGTTAACTTAAAAGAATCTGGTTCAAATTAATACCAACTTTATGTTGGAGAGGATGTGGTGAAAAGGGAACCCTGTATGCTCTTAGTGGTAATGTAAATTGATGTAGCCACTATGGAAAATAGTATAGAAATTCCTCAAAAAATTAAGAATAGACCTACCATATGATCCAGCTATTCCACTTCTGGGTATCTATCTGGTTGAATATGGAAATGCTAATTCAAAAAGATATATGCACCACATGTTCATTGCAGCATTATTTACAATACCCAAGATATGGAAATAACCTAAGTGCCCATTGATGGAAGAATGGATAAAGAGATGTTATACACACATACACCTACACACACACACACCAGAAGACAGAATACTACTTAGCCATAGAAAAGATGAAATCTTGCCTTTTGTGACAACCCAGATAGACCTGGAGGGTATTATGCTAAGTGAAATAAGTCAGACAAAGAAAGACAAATATCATGATTTCACTCATGTGTGGGGAATAAAATGAGCAACAACAAAAACAACAAAAACAAACACATGGATACAGAAGGCAGATTAGTGGTTACTGGAGGGGAAGGGGGATTGGGGAAGGGCAAAATGTATGAAGGGGGTCAACTGTATGGTTACAGGTAAAAACTAAACATTTCCTGGTGAGCACACTGTAGTGTATACAGAAGTCAAATTACAGTATTGTACACATGAAACTTATATAATGTTATAAATCAATGTCAGCTCAATAAAAAACTACCAATTTAATTTTAATAGTATACAAAACTTAGTATCCACTATTGCTCTTCTCCTTACCCACTCCTTTCTGCTATGATTATCTATGCAAATTATATTGTTATATAACATATTTTTATAATTCTTGCTTACGTAGTTATCTTCTAAATCAACTAGAAGAAAAATGTTAAAAACAAAAATACGTTTATACTGTTTTCACATATACTTGTATGGTTACTTTTACCAGTGCTTTTAATTTCTTCATATGGTTTTGAGTTTCTGTCTACAATTCTTTTATTTGAGCCCGAAGTACTTTAGTATTTTTTTCAGAGAATGTATGCTAGCCAAAAATTCTTTCAGTTTAAAAAGTACCTGGTAATATCTTATTTTCTTTCTCATTTTTGAAGGATGTTTTACAGGAGATAAAATTCTTGGTTGACATTCTTTTGGTTTCAGCACTTTAAATATGTTATCCCACTGCCTTCTGACCTCCATGGTATCTGATGAGGAGTCAGCATTTAATCTTAATTTTGATCTCTTGTTATGATGAGTCAATTTTCTCTTGATGCTTTCAAGATTCTGTTTTAGTCTTGAGTGTTCAATAGGTTGACTATAATGTATCTAGGTGTAGATCGTTTACATTTATTCTCCTTGGAGTTCATTGATCTTGGATGTGTAGATTAATTTTTGTCATCAAATTTGATATGTTCTTGGGCATTATTTGTTCATATATTCTTCTTGTCCCTTTCTCCCTTGTTTTCTTCCAGGGTTCCCATTATGCATATGTTGGTACATTTGATAGTATCCCACAGGTCTCTGAGGCTCTATTCCTTTTTCTTTATTATTTTTCTTTATATTTCTCAGACTGGGTAATCACAATTGATCTCTCCTCAAATTACTGTTTCTCTCTTGTACCAGGTCAAATCTGTTGAGCCCCTCTAGTGAATTTTTGATTTCAGTTATTGTACTTTTCAAATCCAAAATTTCTACTTAGTTATTTTTTGTAACTTTTATCTCTTTATTTATATTATCTATTTGATGAAACATTGTTCTCATACTTTTAATTCTTTGGGTATAGCTTCCTTTAGTTATTAGAAAATATTTATAATAGCTGATTTAATGTCTTTGGCTAGTAAGTTCAACGTTTGGTCTTCTTCAGGGATAGGTTTTGTTGACTGCTTTTTTTCCTTTGTGAGCCATACTTCCCTGGTTGTGTTCATGTGTCTTTTTTTAACTGGACAATTCAGATATAATAATGTGGCAACCTAGAAATCAGGTTCTCCTCTCTCAGCAGGACTTGTTGGTTTTTTGTTATTACTATTACTAATTCTGTAGTCTGTATTCTTTGCATGTGTGGCCACTGGAATCTCTGCTGTATTAACTTAGAGGTCAGTTATCGATTGGACAGAGATTTTCTTGAATGCTTTGAACAAAAAGTCTACCACTCTTTGCTGAGGGGCTCTGTCTTGCACACACCTTCAATACATTGGCCATCAGTTTACAATTCTCCTTAAGTCTTTAGTTCCTACTTGCACAGAGCCTTGATGTTAGTTAGAGGAGAGAGTTTAGGTCTTTCTCAGATCCTTCCTGGGCATGCCTACAGATTTATATATGTGTGTGGCCTTCTAGGAATATTTTGGGACTTTTCAAAGTCCACTATGGACATAACATACCCAGATTTTCCTTTTCAGTTTTTTGGCCAGCCTCTCGTTTGCCTCAACTAGTGTTGCTGTCTTACATCACTGCAGTGTTAAACCATTGCCACTGATTGTTTTTTTTTCTTTTTTTTTGCGGTACGCGGGCCTCTCACTGTTGTGGCCTCTCCTGTTGCGGAGCGCAGGCTCAGCGGCCATGGCTCACGGGCCTGGCCGCTCCACGGCATATGGGATCTTCCTGGACCGGGGCACGAACCTGTGTCCCCTGCATCGGCACGTGGACTCTCAACCACTGCGCCACCAGGGAAGCCCTTTTTTTTCTTTTTTTAAAATAAATTTATTTATTTATTTTTGGCTGCGTTGGGTCTTTGTTTCTGTGCATGGGCTTCCTCTAGTTGCGGCAAGTGGGGGCTACTCTTCATTGTGGTGTGCAGGCTTCTCACTGCAGTGGCTTCTCTTGTTGCGGAGCATGGGCTCACTTTGGCTAGTAAGTTCAACGTTTGGTCTTCTTCAGGGATAGGTTTTGTTGACTGCTTTTTTTCCTTTGTGAGCCATACTTCCCTGGTTGTGTTCATGTGTCTTTTTTTAACTGGACAATTCAGATATAATAATGTGGCAACCTAGAAATCAGGTTCTCCTCTCTCAGCAGGACTTGTTGGTTTTTTGTTATTACTATTTGTTTGTTTAGTGACTTTTCTTGACTAATTCTGTAGTCTGTATTCTTTGCATGTATGGCCACTGGAATCTCTGCTGTATTAACTTAGAGGTCAGTTATCGATTGGACAGAGATTTTCTTGAATGCTTTGAACAAAAAGTCTACCACTCTTTGCTGAGGGGCTCTGTCTTGCACACACCTTCAATACATTGGCCATCAGTTTACAATTCTCCTTAAGTCTTTAGTTCCTACTTGCACAGAGCCTTGATGTTAGTTAGAGGAGAGAGTTTAGGTCTTTCTCAGATCCTTCCTGGGCATGCCTACAGATTTATATATGTGTGTGGCCTTCTAGGAATATTTTGGGACTTTCCAAAGTCCACTATGGACATAACATACCCAGATTTTCCTTTTCAGTTTTTTGGCCAGCCTCTCGTTTGCCTCAACTAGTGTTGCTGTCTTACATCACTGCAGTGTTAAACCATTGCCACTGATTGTTTTTTTTTCTTTTTTTTTGCGGTACGCGGGCCTCTCACTGTTGTGGCCTCTCCTGTTGCGGAGCGCAGGCTCAGCGGCCGTGGCTCACGGGCCTGGCCGCTCCACGGCATATGGGATCTTCCTGGCCCGGGGCGCGAACCTGTGTCCCCTGCATCGGCACGTGGACTCTCAACCACTGCGCCACCAGGGAAGCCCTTCTTTTTCTTTTTTTAAAATAAATTTATTTATTTATTTTTGGCTGCGTTGGGTCTTTGTTTCTGTGCATGGGCTTCCTCTAGTTGCGGCAAGTGGGGGCTACTCTTCATTGTGGTGTGCAGGCTTCTCACTGCAGTGGCTTCTCTTGTTGCGGAGCATGGGCTCTAGGTGCTCGTGCTTCAGTAGTTGTGGCACGTGGGCTCAGCAGTTGTGGCTCGCGGGCTCTAGAGCACAGGCTCAGTAGCTGTGGCACATGGGCTTAGTTGCTCCATGGCATGTGGGCTTTTCCTGGACCAGGGCTCGAACCCATGTCCCCTGCATTAGCAGGCAGATTCTTAACCACTGCGCCACCAGGGAAGCCCCCACTGATTGTTATTTATTTATTTATTTATTTAACATTTTTATTGGAGTATAATTACTTTACAGTGATATGTTAGTTTCTGCTTTATAACAAAGTGAATCAGCTATACATATACATATATCCCTACATCTCCTCACTCTTGCGTCTCCCTCCCACCCTCCCTATCCCACCCCTCTAGGTGGTCAGAAAGCACGGAGCTGATCTCCCTGTGCTATGCGGCTGCTTCCCACTTGCTATCTATTTTACATTTGGTAGTATATATAAGTCCATGCCACTCCAAAAGTCTTAGGGATAGGGTTTTATTACTGATTGAGATCTGAGTCAGATCAAGCCCTGTGAATGGACCTTTTCCAGAGAGCTATCAGGTAAAATAGTGACAGTTTTCTGGGGATGTTGCTTTTTGGAGAGCTCCAACCCCCCTCTGTCCCTTCTAGTGGCTACTAGGTGCTTTTTTTTCACAGATATCATGGTTTTGAGGCTGCTGGGTTTTTTAAGGGTCACCACAAAGCAGGGCAAAAGGGGATGAGAAAATAGCAAGTTATAACTCTACAAAGCTCATTTACCTGGTTTCAGCCATTTTTCTTCAATAAGTACTCCTCAGATTGTTGCAAGCCTGTGGTTAATTTCCAGTTTTGAAAAAGGTGATTTGGACAATTTTTTCAGTGTTTTGTTTCTTTTCTGAAGTAGATATTTGAAGGTGCTTACTCCACCACTCTGGAAGTACTTTTCCTTTTCCTAACATTTGCATGCAAACTCAGGTGGAAGAAGGTACAAATACATGTAAATACATCATCTTGAAATGGCTAAATTGATTTTTTAATAATTGAACCTCTATATTACTATTCCTCCTGTAATATACTGACCTCAACACATCTCACACAGGCAAATTATTTTATAATCATGTCTCAAGGTTTGTGAACATAACCTTAAAATCTGGAGTTCTAGCTTAAAATAGAACACATATCATGACTAATCTAGTGACTTTGAATTTTGGAGAGAATACAAACTGGTGGATGGCAATACATCCATATGCCTTATTTTTAAAGGATACCAGGTAAAAGATACAAATATTTTTCTCTTTTGACAGTTCCCTTAAATATATACAGACATTGTCCTTAATGTTCATTTTTTATAAGTGGACAAACGGAAGCATTAAATTTTATGGTTCAGACCAGAATAATTTATAACCTATGGTTAGCTAAGAACCGTTAATCTTTGAGCCTTTGTTCATCTTACTTGGTTTAGGTGAATGAACCAAAAAGGATTTAATGAGTAGTATAGTTGGACCCAGAGCTTTGCTACACCTTTATAGGAATGCAAAAGATGAGACCCAGAGGCCTCTTTCTCTGCTGTCATTAAAAAATCTCCCAACACGTTGCTTTTTTTACTTCCCATACTCTGCAAAAGATTCTCTATAGGAAAAAGCTGTTTAACTCATGGAAGAAAACTCTACCTAGTATTTACAAATAAACCCTTGACTGAAAGCATAATGAAAACATCAATTCTCAGCTGGCAGACGAAATAAAAGTTCTATTTTAGACATTTTTTTCTTATTGTTTTTCAAGTGTGCAGCTGAAATTATGATGGTAGTTTCACATTTCTATAATCTATTTTTTTCTTTTTTTATATTGGGCCTGTTTAGGTCCCCAAACCCAGAACATCAATTTTATTTTCATTTGATTCTTCTTTTCTTTGAAAACTACAAATTAAGTCCCTTTATATTATTCCAAAAACAGGCTTCCTTTCTTTTCTCCATCCCTGGTTTCTCAAATAATTGCTCCTTTGTGAAGAACCGAACAATAGCAAACCACTGGTAATCTGTTGTTGGTTTAAGTCCTATATTTAACCAGAAAGTTGTTTAATCAGAAACATAATCCGAGCCATTGGGTAACCAAATTTTGTTTAATATATCTGAGAATAATATATCTCCATTTCTAACTGAGACATTCTCATGTAGTTTTCCGTGGACAACAGAGACTTCTTAGTACAAAACAAGATACACCAAAATTATATCATTTGATAAAATTTGAAAGTGGAAAATTAAAAGTTTAACCAATATTTTGTTTTTATTTTTATCATTCCACAGAAGGTTTTTGTGTGGTTGCTTTTTCTACTTTTTTTTTCATTTTCTTTGAGACATTATTCTCAAATGTACATTTTGGGATATGATTATGATTATACAATATTGTGTTTCAGATTTGGATACTTTGTGGGTTGTTTCTAGAGCCACTGTCTTTTAGACTAATTTCAATATAGAAATAAAAATGCTGGAGGATTGAAACTGAGAGATAGGAGGCCAGTTCAATGCAGCCGGTCCTCAGTAACCTTCACATCTTAACTTCTCTGAGTCTCCCTCTTATTCTACTAGTAAGTCACTTCAGATCTTGATCAGCTGGTTGGCTCACCTTTACAGCATTTTCTGTGAGATGGTTGCTCTACACTGGATTGGGAATCAAGATCCTTAGGTCCTCATCCTGCCTTGTTATTAACCAGGGTGACCTGGGGTCAAGTTATTTATTCTTTCTGAACCTCAGGTTTCTTCATCTGTAGAATGAAGCAGAGTGTGTGGCAGGGAAAGAGCTGGGTTCAGTGAGCTTTAAGTATATTATTCTATGACTCAAAAGAGAAATATTTCTAGTTATGCAATAAAAGCCTTAGTTACCCAGTGCCTTTGACTTTTCCCAATTTCCTTGATAATCATCCTCTGTCTATGTGTGTGTGTGTGTGTGTGTGTGTGTGTGTGTGTGTGTGTGTGTGTATTTCAGTCTTCTAGCTAGTTACCGTTTATTGAGTGGTAACTATGAGGCAGATGCTGTTGTAACTGCTTTATATTTATTAGCTCATTATTCCTCACAACAAGAATCCAAGCTATATATCATGGAAATGGGGCTCAGAGAGATTAAATAAGTTGTTCAAGATCACTCTGATAGCAAATAGCTTAACTCAAGATTTAAACTCAAATAGCCAGGTACCAGAATCATGTTCTTAACTGCTGCATTGTATCACTTTTGTGTAAGAATCCTATGCTACATCTTCAAACTACTATCTTTTTATTCTTTGCCTTTCACTATAAAATTATAGAAAATATTATTCCTCATTCACTGTTCTTTCTTTCCTCCAAATACTCATTCCTCAACACCTGGCAAGCTGACTCTTCATTCCCATTTTGAAGAGTTGTAACACTGAATTCAGTATCTCTTTCTCCTCCACATTCTGTTGTTATCTTCTCTAACAGTACCTGGTTTTTACTTTTGCTCTGCCTGTCAACCACAAATGCCTTCCTCTCTTCTCTACTTCAGATACACGCAGGCATATTTGGGACCTTGTCATTGTTTCTTTTTGCCACTAAAATGTGGTCTGCACTTTCTGGCCTTGATATCTCTGTTGGCTTGGTTCTATCTGCCTGGAATTCCAAGTTGTATTTGTTCTCCAAGACCTTGAAAAATGCTGTTTTCTCCATGAAGCCTTTGTGATCCATCCAACAGGATGTTCTCTCTTCTAAAATCATATAACATTTGCTATAACCCTCACTAATGGCATTTATTTTCTACCGTGCATTATAATTCTGCTGTCATGGATTGAATTCCTACTATGAGCTAGAGATACTGGGAATACAAAGATGAATAAGGCACAATATTAATTTTCAAGAGGTTTTGAGGATGGTGGAGGAGACAGTCATTTGAATATTCAACATGGAGATGTGGGAGGGGAGGGAGAAGGGACTATGCTAGGTAGGGGTACTGAAACTGAAGCTTCCCTGCAAATATGCCTCTGTGGGAGGGTTTCCTGGAGAGACTAATGGACCCCAGTTAATCATCATGTTCTGTAACTGTGTAGAGGACCCTTCTTTCTTTGGGAGAATTTCTGGCAGAGACACTCAAGGCTTATTGTAATCATTTAGGAAAGTAACTGTTATATTTTCCAGGTGGGAGCACTTAACGCTTGAGAGGGAATTAAGGCACTGGTGAACTTAGATCTGGGTAGGATTGAAGGAAATGGTATTTGGGAGCCTGGAGTGAGCAGAAAGACCATTAAGGGAATTGGTCAAACTTGCATTTAAGAATGATAATTATATTATAAAGGTAATATATAATGGTATAATTATAATTGTAATAATGGCTAATACTAACTGTGGAATTCCAGCACCATTATAGATTCTTGAAGTCTCGCAGCACCACCTCATTTATACCTATTAACATTTCCACAGGATAGATACTATTAACATCCCCATTTTACAGGTAAGAAAACTGAGGCCCAGAAAATTTAGGTCATGGGTAGAATGGCTTCCTTTTAAGTTGCACAGAATCCTAGAATGAAAACTTGCCTTGCTCACTGTGAGAATTTTGGTAAAAGTCTTGCCCAAATTCTCATTGTTAATAAGTGGCAGAGAAGATAAAGGGAAATGAGTCAAGGGGAACAAAGTTGTAGTTGTGCAAGAAGTATAAGTTCTGGAGATCTAAGCTACAGTAGTATGAATATAGTTGATAATACTGTATTGTATACTTGAAACTTGCTAAAGGCTGTATATCTCAAGTGTTCTTACTACACACACAGAAAATAACTATGTGAGGTGATAGATACGTTAATTAGTTTGATTGTGGTGATGCTTTCACAGTGTATGGATATATGAAAATATCAAATTGTATACCTTAAATATGTACATTTTTTGTCAATTGTACCTTAATAAAGGTAGGGAAAAAGGGTGGAACTTGGATTAAAACACTGTAATTCTCAGGGACCAGCTAAGTCACCTGATGGGAGCATGCTCAGGGACTTGGCTGAAGCCACACACAACTGCAC
The DNA here is from genome assembly GCF_003031525.2 of Neophocaena asiaeorientalis asiaeorientalis. NCBI lineage: Eukaryota > Metazoa > Chordata > Mammalia > Artiodactyla > Phocoenidae > Neophocaena > Neophocaena asiaeorientalis. The sequence continues at coordinate 1,093,890 of NW_020173773.1, forward strand.
CCCTGGTGAAAGGCCTGCCAACTGCAGACTTGACTGCAGATCCAGCAACAGCTATAAGACTTGGGCCCTGCTTGACCGCAATTCTGGAGGCAGTCCCATTAATCCAGGGACCCAGCAGGAAAAGGTTTTTCAAAACCAGTCTGTAAAGACTGGAGGAGGTGTCTGCTCTTAGGCATAGACACCAATGCAACACTACATGGATCATGAAGAATGAGGCAAACAAACATAACACCATCAAAGGAAACAAATAAAGCTCAAGTAACCAACCCTAAAGAAATGGAGAGCCATGAACTCCTAACAAAGAATTCAAAATAATCATCTTAAAATCCCTAATGAGCTACAGAAGAACACGGACAAGTGAACAAAATTAGGAAAACAATACACAGACAAAATAAGAAGTTTAGCAAAGAAATAGAAACTGTTAAAAAGACCAAAAAGAAATCCTAGAGCTGAATAATACAATGACTGAACAAAAAATTCAATAGAGAACTTCATTAGCAAACTTGATCATGCAGAGGAAAGAATCAGCAAACTCAAAGACAAGTAATTTTTTTTTTACATCTTTATTGGCGTATAATTGCTTTACAATGGTGTGTGTGTTTCTGCTGTATAACAAAGTGAATCAGTTATACATATACATATGTTCCCATATCTCTTCCCTCTTGCGTCTCCGTCCCTCCCACCCTCCCTATCCCACCCCTCCAGGCGGTCACAAAGCACCGAGCTGATCTCCCTGTGCTATGCGGCTGCTTCCCACTAGCTATCTACCTTACGTTTGGTAGTGTATATATGTCTATGCCTCGCTCTCACTTTGTAACAGCTTACCCTTCCCCTTCCCCATATCCTCAAGTCCATTCTCTAGTAGGTCTGTGTCTTTATTCCTGTTTTACCCCTAGGTTCTTCATGAGAAGACAAGTAATTTGAAATGATCCAATTAGAGGAATAAAAATAATAAAAAGGAGGGAAGAATGCCTACATGACCTATGAGACAAAAGGAAAAGAACTAGTATATGCATTCTGGGAGTCCCAGAAGGGGCAGAGAATAAGGAAGTGGCAGAAAGTGTATTTAAAGAAATAATATCAGAAAACTTTCCAAATCTGCAGAGGGAAATGAACATCCAGATTCATGATGCCCAAAGAACCCCAAATAGACTGGACTTCAAGAGATTTTCACTGAGACATATTATAATCAAATTTTCAAAAGTCAAAGACAAAGAGAGAATTTTGAAAGCAGCAAGAGAAAAACAACTCATCACATAGAAAGGGGTCCCATAAGACTAACAGCAGATTTCTCAGCAGAAAGTTTGTTTCGTTTCTTGAAAAGATAAACAAAGTTGACAATCCTTTAGCTAGACTAAGAAAAGACTCTAATAAGATAGTAAAAGAAAGAGGATACATTACAACTAATACCACAGAAATACAGAGTCTACTAGGAACAATTGTATGCTAATGAATTGGATAACCTAGAAGAAACAGAAAATTTTAACAGACCAATAATGAGTAAGGTGATTGAATCAGTAATCAAAAACCCAACAAAGAAAAACCCAGGACCAGGTGACTTCACTGGTGAATTCTACCATACATTTAAAGGAGAATTAACACCAACACTTCTCAAACTTCCAAAAAAATAGAAAAGGAGGGTTCACTTCTGAACTCATTTTATGAAGCCAGCATTACCCTCATACCAAAGCCAAACAAGGACACTACAGGAAGAGAAAATTACATGACAATATCCCTGAAGAACATAGACACAAAAATCCTCAATAAAATACTAGCAAACCAAGTTCAATAGTACATTAGCATGATCAAGTGGGATTTATCCCTGGGATGCAGGGCTGGTTCACCATCTGCAAATCAGTAAATGTGATACACCACATTAACAGAGTGAAATTTAAAATCATATGACTGCCTCAAAGGTGCAGAAAAGCTTTCGCAAAATTCAACATCCTTTCATGATAAAACCTCTCAAAACCTTAGGTATAGAAGGTATGTATCTCAACATAATACACGTCATTAAGACAAGCCTACAGCTAACATCATATTCAACAGTGAAAAGCTGAAAGCTCTACCTCTAAAATCAGGAGCAAGATAAGAATGCTCATTCTTGCCACTTTTATTCAGTATAGTGCTGGAAGTCCTAGCCAGAGAAATTAGGCAAGAAAAAGAAATGAGGCATCCAAATTGGAAAGGAAGAAGTAAAATCGTCTGTTTGCAGATGACATGATCCTATATGTAGAAAACTCCAAAGACTACCAAAAAACTGTTAGAACTAATAACTGAATTCAGTAAATTTGCAAGATACACAATCAACATACAAAAATTGTTTGTGTTTCTATACACTATCAATGAAATATCCAAGAAAGAAACTAAGAAAACAATCCTAGGGAATTCCCTGGTGGTCCAGTGGTTAGGACTTGGTGCTTTCACTGTGGGGGCCTGGGTTCAATCCCCGATTGGGGAACTAAGATACCACAAGCCACGTTGTATGGAAAGAAAGAAAAAAGAAAGAAAGAAAGAAGGAAAGAAAGAAAGAAAAGAAAAGAATCCCATTTAAAACAGAGTAATAGAATAGAATACTTAGAAATGTATTTAACTGAGGAAGTGAAAAATCTGCATACTGAAAACATTGATGAAAGAAATTGAAAAGACACAAATAAATGGAAAGATACTCTGTGCTCATGAAGTGGAATAATTAATATTTTAAAATGTCCATACTACCCAAATCAGTCTACAGGTTCAATGCAATCCATGTCAAAATTCCAATAGCATTTTTCATAGAAATAGGAAAAACAATTCTAAAATTTATATGGAGTCACAAAAGATCCTGAATAGTCAAAGCAATCTTAAGCAAAAAGAACAAAACTGGAGGCATCACACTTCCTGATTTCAAACTATATTACGAAGCTATAGTAATCAAAACAGTATGATATTGGCAAAAGGACAGATACATAGACCAATGGAAGAGACTAGAGAGCCCAGAAATAAACACATGCATACATGGTCAATTGATTTTAGACAAAGGTGCCAAGAATATACAGTGGGGGAAGTATAGTCTCTTCAATAAATGGTGCTGGGAAAACTGGACAGCCACATGCAAAAGAATGAAACTAGATCCCCATCTTAATACCATATATAAAAATCAACTCAAAATAGATTAAAGACTTAAACGTAAGACTTGATACTGTAAAACTAGTAGGAGAAAACATAGGGGAAAAGCTATTTGATATTGGTATGGATGAGGATTTTTCGGATATGATCCCCAAAACACAGGTAACAAAAGCAAAAATAGACAAGTCTGATTGCATCACACTAAAAACCTTCTGCACAGCAAAGGAAACAACAGAATGAAGAGACAACCTATGAAATGTGAGAAAATATTTGTAAACCATACATCTGATATGTAATTAATTTCCAATATGTATAGGAAACTCAAATACCTCAATAGCCCAAAACCAAATAATGTGATTTAAAAATGGGCAAAGGATCTGAACAGACATTTCTCAAAAGAAGATATACTAATGGCCAATAGTTATATTAAACAGTGCTTAACATCACTAATCATCAGGGAAATTCAAATCAAAACCACAGTGAGATGTCCACTCATACCTGTTAGGATGGCTTTTATCAAAAAGTCAAGAGATGACAAGTGTTGCCCAGGATGTGGAGAAAAGGAAACCCTTGAATACTGTTGATGGGAATGTAAATTGATACAGCTATAATGGAAAACAGCATGTAGGTTCATCAAAAAATTAAAAATAGAAGTACCATATGATCCAGCAGTCCCACCTCTGGCTATATATCCAAAGGAAATGCAATATGGAAACAACCTAAGTGTCCACTGACTGATGAATGAATAAAGAAAATGGGATACACACACACCATGGGATATTATTCAGCATTTAAGAAGAAGGAAATCCTGCTATTTGTGACAACATGGATGAACCTGGAGGACATTATACTAAGTAAAATAAACCAGACAAAGAAACACAAATACTGCATGATCTCACTTATATGTGGACTCTAAAAAAGTTGAACTCATAGAAGCACAGAGCAGAATGGTATTTTCCAGGGACTGGATGGTGGGACAAACAAGATGGTCAAAGGGTATAAAGTTTCAGTTATATAGGATAAATGAGCTCTGGGAATCTAATATATAGGATGGTGACTATAGTTAATAATTCTGTATTGTATACCTGAAATTTGCTGAGAGAGTAGACCTTAAGTATTTCCATCACACACACACACACACACACACACACACACACACACACAAAGGTAACTGTGAGATGATGTAAATGTTAATTAGCTTGATTGTGGTAATCATTTGACAATGTATATGTAAATCAAAGCCTCACATGTAAACCTTAAATTATTTTTTGTCAATTATGCTTCAATAAAGCTGTTAAAAATGAGCTCTGTAATTCTCACTCTAGAGCCCCTGCTCCTTACTGCTCTGTTTCCTCTACTGTTTTGGATTTTTCCGGCTGCTGGTGAAATGAGGGGACCATTGCTACATAGCCGTAAGCTTTTATTCCTCCCTGGTTAGAATGCATGGGCAGGTGAGGGAGAAATGTGAAATTTTGGGAGGCAGAGAAATGAGAACAAGGGTTCAGGGATAGCCCCTTTAAGGAAGTATCAGGATCGGGCTGGCCCCTAGTTTGGGTTCCCCCATCTCTATGAGTCTCATAAGGAGTGCATTTCCTAAGAACTGCGGGGATTTCAGGCTCCACTAGCACCATGTTTTTCTTCAAGTCATTGTGACTCATCCTCCAGTGATGGAGACAAAGCAGAGTGAATGATGCCTGGAATTCTTCATTCCTGAGTGAGAAAATCCTATTCTCTCCACTTATGCAAGCATAACTTGTTTTGAGGATAAGGAACAAAGCTCATAGCTAGCCTGGACCTATACTGGGATTTTCTGAAGGGATGGAAAGACTGCCAAGCCCCAAAGTCTCCATCTCATCCACATCCTGATGTCCCACTGCTCCCATACTGCCACATACATGCCCCTGCTTCATCTTTATCTTTTAACAGATTATCTTTCTCCCCTATGAGGTTTAGATACCTCAGGCTGCACCAGCTCATTTGGCTTATTGGAGTAAGAGCTGCCGAAAGAGCTGGGTACCCTTTTTTAAAATTTTTATTTTGTTGAAGTATAGTTGATTTACAATGTTGCATTAATTTCTGCTGTCAGCAAAGTGATTCAGTTATACATGTATATACATTCTTTTTCATATTCTTTTCCATGATGGTTTATCACAGGATATTGAATATAGTTCCCTGTGCTATACAGTAGGACTCTGTTGTCCATTCTATATATAATAGGCTGCATCTGCTAATCCCAAACTCCCAATCCATCCCTCCCCACTCCCCTTCCCCTTGGCAACCACAGATCTGTTCTTTATGCCTGTGAGTCTGTTTCTCTTTCATAGATAAGTTCATTTGTGTCATATTTTAGATTTCACATGTAAGTGATATCATATGATATTTGTGCTTCTCTTTCTGACTCAGTTCACTTTGTATGATAGTCTCTATGTCCATCCATGTTGCTACAAATGACATTATTTCATTCTTTTTTTATGGCTAGGTATATTCCATTGTATATATGTGCCACATCTTCTTTATCCATTCCTCTGTTGAAGGACATTTAGGTTGTTTCCATGTCTTGTCTATTGTGAATAGTGCTGCTATGAACATAGGGGTGTATGTATCTGTTTGAATTATAATTTGTCTGGATATATGCCCAAGAGCTGGGTACTCTTGACCCCTACCTTGTTCATTTTAGTCCTCATTCCAGAATGGCCCTGAAGGCTCTAGGAGCTTTGGTGTTTATCTCTCTCCAGGTGACTCCTAGAGGTGACTTCTAGGATGGGCAAAAGATATTCTCTCTGTTTTCTTTCTGTCTTTTTTGTTTAGAACACACACATTTCCAGCTCTCTCAGTTCTTACTGTGGGCATTACTTAATTAAGTCATTCAACATTCAATAAATATTTATGAGTTCCTACTATATGCCGAGAACAATTATAGACATTTGGGAATATGGTAGTAAACAAAATAAATAGTGTTTGCATTCTAGGGGATATGAAGAAGTATATAGTGTGTTAATCAGTTCTAAAATGAAAAAAAAAGAAATGGCAGATAGAAAGTATTAGGGTAAAATATTAGAAATGGTGGTCAGATTTCACTGAAAAGTGGCATTTGAGTAAAGTCCTGTAGGAAGTTAGGGAGAAATCCAGGTGACTAGGTGGGGAAGATTATTCCATGTAAAGGGAATAGCAAGTGCAAAGGCCCTGGGGCTGGTTATCTGATCTAAGGAGGCATACTGGCATATAGGAATAGTTGAAGCAAGTTGGAGCTGCCTTAGAAAGGCCATGGTTTAGGATTAGAAACATTCTGTGGAGAGGAATGGTGCCTGGCACACTAAACCAGGTACAGCCATTGAAAGAAGGTTCAGGTGGCACAGCAAAGACTGGCATCTAAGTAAGGAGGGCACACGTGGGTGGCAATCTGGACAAGACATTGGTAATGGGTGGAGAGTGTGTCCAAGTCGTGGTGATTTTGCCTGTTGTCTCTCAGCTTTAAATCCATCCTTCTGTGTTCTGTTCTGTGACACTGGAACGGGGTCTCAGAGATTGCTTTACCAACAGACCTCCTTTTAGATTCTGCCAGTAAGAGGCAGGAGATGAGTGAAAGCTGGGAGGAGGAGAGAAGAGAAGAGAGTCATTTCCTGTTTCTTGGTATCAGAGTTGTTACTCCAGTAGTGGCCCTTAGCTCCAGCAGTAGCATTTCATGCCATCAAGGCAGTTTGGTCCAGGTTCTAGCTTCTTTCCGTACTCCCATAACCAGCTTCAACATGTCATAACAATGGTACCATAAGAAACCAGATTATGAACCATCTTAGATATGTGAGCTCTAGTTACGTGGTGCCCCCTCCTTCCAGCTCCTAAGTTCTCATAGCCCAAACCCCTTTTATTCTCCCAGTGTTAGGGTGGTGGCTGCTTTCTGCAGTTATTATTTCTGATTGGTCGGCCCTCCCACACCTTTGTGGCCAATTCCTTATGTAAGATCCCTTCTGTTGAAATAGCTAGTATGGTGGGTTTTCCTGACTGATACAGGAGAAGAACTCAGAGCACAGAACTCAAGAGGGAGATATTACTCAAGAATCCAGGCATACAAGTAGTTGGTCAACAGGTAGCCAAAAAGTTACTGGGAATGCCTAGGTGAGACTCTGAGTGGGTTTTCTTGTCAGTTATAATTGGAATAAGGATACCCACCTTCTATTCTTGTTGAGGTGTTAATTTACCAGAAGAGATGCCTGTGCAGAGCCCTAAAAGGAGTGTGATTTCAAGTTAAAGAAGCCCACTTGATGCAGTTTGAGCAACACATGTGAATGTATTATAAGGATACAGAGTGTCTTATGGGATCCAAGAGCAGGAAATGCATCCTGACCTTGGAAGGAGCTTGGGACTGGGAACTAGAAAACTGCCAGGATTCTCAGTTGCCTTTTCATTTTCTGTACATTGACTTCATTCTTTTCTCCCTGTAGACCAGCTTTCTCTGCTTCTGTGGTCCATGTGATGCAGAGACTATTACCACCTAGGGTTTCAGAGTCAAGATCTTCTCTTTCTAAGAAACTAGTTCAGACTGGAGTTGCAATCCCTTGATGCATTTTCAAATTTTATGGAATGATTTCTTGCATTTTATGAAATATAATTCAAAAAACAGCTTGGATCACTAGCTTGGGTCACACACTATTCAGAAAATAGCTTGTATATTCCTGATCCCTTCAAATATGGCCAAGGAAGTGGAGGTTATGTAATACAAGCATAGATTTTGGTAGTCCACCCCTGTAGGAGAGAGGGCAGTACTGAGGTCACTGTGGATTGAGCAGACCTACAAATATTTACTATCCTTGGCCTCAGGAATGTTGATAAAACTTGGAATCAGGGCCATGACAAGATGTAGGTCTTTAATCAAAGACAGACCAGCTATGACTGCACAGGTCCTCCTATATCAGGCTCAGAGTGATTCTAACAAGGTTGGGGGAGAGGGGGGTGCAACTGAGTCTGCAGGTGAGGATCCAGGGGCCTTCACTGTAGGGAGTGGAAGGGATGCAGACTTAGGATCCATCTCTCCATTCACCTCTGCCACATCTCTCTCAAGTGTATTTAGATTTCTCATGACAAGATAATTCTACCTCTATCTAACCTTCATCCTGTTGAAGAAACTGGGGCTGCCCATGGGCAAAGCAAAGAACAAGAGATTGTAGGACTTCATCTGTGTTCTCAGAGACTGCTGACGTCTCATGAGGTGATCTTCTCCAGACTCCATTCCCATCTGGCCACTCCCCTGGCCTTCACTTGGTCTATAGATGCTTTACCTATTTTTTCCTATTTATTTTGTTGGCCTTAAATATTTTAACTGTTTAAAGTAAAAGAGTATTCTGTGCAATTGCACGATGCTTTGGAAAGAGTAATGAATAGGGACTCAAGAGATGTGAGTTCTATGCTGTGCTTTCTCCTCCTGTTTTGTGTGACCTCAGAAAAGCCACTTAACTGTGCTGGGACTCAGCTGTAAAACTAGAGCGCGAGGCTTGTTGATCTCGGAGGCTCCTTCCAGCTTACGCTGAACTGGGGTCAGCGTAGAAGAACTTGCCCTTGCTTTGTGTCGCACGGGTTTTACATCTGAAACTTGTCTTGCTAGTTGTGAGAGCTCTGTCAAAAGGCCACTGGAGAATTCTGATGGAGCCTGGCTTGGTGTAAATGGTTCCTCTCTGGGATGTTGAAGGGCCCTGGAGAACGTGGATTCCATCCATAAGACTAACATCTGAGCTTTCCCAGAAGCACACAAGGATTACATGGAATCAGAATCTGGTCTTTATCTTGAAAGGCAATTTGAGTGCTGCTGGACATTCCAAACTGGAATTGTACATGGAAAAATAACATTGACCTATAAATTCCTTTCCGCTTTGAAATATGTTGTGTGTTAGAAACAGAAAGGTGGTGTTTACGGTGTAACTCAGGGCAATGGGATGGAGTTATGCATTGAGAGATGAATGATACGGCGTTAAGCAAACAAAGTCTCTAACGTGAGATATTTTAGAGGATCAAATAATATTTGATAATTCTGTAGAGCCTTCCCCCCACCCCCCACAAGAACTCAGAGATATTAATCTCTCCAGCTTCTCAGTGCCCTCCATAGATACATGAGGAAAGGAGGATGAATCCCTAAAAGCAAGACTCAAATAACTAAAAGTCCTTTGATTTTTCCAAGTTTCTTGGATCCCTAACAGGACAGTCAGTGGGGATTATGTTGTTCCTCTTCCAGACGCCGGAAAAACCCCAGCCTGGATGAGAGGCAGCCGAGGGTCTTCAAATTTCATAAGGAGGGTTATCATTATGTATAAGATGATTGCTCCAAACTGGGCCTGAGCATGGAAAAATAATACTGCTGCTCAAACTCCACTCTGCTCTGAAATATGTATGTATAAGGAGCTGGGAAATAATTTAGCTGAGGGTTGTTTTCACTGAGTGCAGACAAGGAGGAGGTAACATGGTAGCAGGGGAGATTCGGGGTAGATAAAAAGCAGAACTTTTGACACTGAGTGTTGATAAACACGAAGGCTGTTGAGAGATCCTCTTTCCTTGGAGATATTAAAAGTAGGTTACTTTCTTATCTGACAAGGACAGTTTAGGTTTACAGACTTTAGCCCGGAGAAGGGTTACATTCCTAGGATGAGGCTGTGAAATGCATTGTTTTAAAAACTCTTTTTGTAGCCCTCACTCTCCTTAGGAAATCTAAGGCTAAGCTACACTTCTGAGTTCTCCATGTCTATTTTCTCACCCCTCATCTCAGAATTTCTACCGAGGTAAGGGTTTTGTTATTCTTTCTCCACAGTGAAAAAGGAAATGGAAGAACAGTAAAACAGGGAAACCAGATAACCTAGTTAACTAGAACTGGGTGTAAATCAAGAGGCTAGAGGCTCTCAGGTTTTTTGTTGATGCTAAATGGGCAGAAAGAGAACTGTGAAGCAGATGAAATGGATTCAAACTCAGATTCTGCCATTTACCAGCAACAACTTCAAGTAAGTTACTACTTCCCTGAGCTTCATTTTCCTTATTTGTCAAATATCTGCACTGAGTACATATTGGGGCTGTCTGAGGATCAGATGAAGTCATGTCTGTGAAAGCACTCCTTTAAACTGTGAAATATTATATGTGGCATTGTTAAAAACACAAGTGAATAAGAACGTTATTTTGGCCATTAACCTCAGCTTCCTCTTTACTTGACTTTTCAGCTCGTCCATGGAAGAGTCACAGACAGAATGATTTTAATTTTTAAAAAATTTCTCGGGCTTCCCTGGTGGCGCAGTTGTTGAGAGTCTGCCTGCCGATGCAGGGGACACGGGTTCGTGCCCCGGTCCGGGAAGATCCCACATGCTGCGGAGCAGCTGGGCCCGTGAGCCATGGCCGCTGAGCCTGCGCATCCCAAGCCTGTGCCCCGCAACGGGAGAGGCCACAACACTGAGAGGCCCGCGTACCGCAAAAAAAAAAAAAAAAAAAATTATCCTCTTTTTAAAAAAAAAAAAAAAAAAAATTCTCATTTCTTTCTCTGGTGGAAGTGCTAAGAAGCAGTGACACAAAGATGGGCTTCAGGGGAGAAAGAATGGAATGGAAAATAATGTAGATGATTCTCCACATGGATTACCAGACTTCAGTGCCTGAATAGCTAAGAATTGACTCTTTCCCACGCACTGTACATCTTTCCTGTTCACCCATAAACACACACACTTTACTATCAACGAAGTACATATATACATACATGTGGTCTAGCTCACCAGGTATGATCCTGGGCAAGTTAGGATTTTTGTGCATTAATTTCCACATATGGACATTGGGGAAATAATAGTACGTACCCCATAAAGTTCTTTTGAGAAATGAAATGATAAATGTAACATTCCTAGAGGAATGCCTGCATACAGTAAGTACTCAGCAAGTTATTCTTTTCTGATCTAATTTTATTCTCACAACCCTGTGAGTTGTACATTCATATCATCCTTCATTTTATAGATGGGAAAGTCAATGACTTGTTCAAGGTGACTCTGATCACAAGGGGTTTGGACGTGGATCATCTTCCACTAAAGTCCATCAGAAGAATAGCATCGAGTAGTATGTAGCGTTAAGACCCAGCCCCTTGAGGGAAAGATCTCTTAGGGTTAAGATTATCTTTGAGAACTTCAAATCACTTATAAATGCAGTATTCATGCTTTTGTGGATACAACTCCATAGGATAACTATTAGGCACACTAAGATTCTTGAATCATGAGCTAAACTCAGGAAGAAACCAAATGAAAGTCTATATGCAGCTATCTGGACATTAAGACCACTCTGCTTTTAAGAAAATCAAAGTATTTCTATTGCCTACAAGTTTTCCTCTGTATTGATTTCTTCAAAAATTAAGCCTTTCTGACTTAATACATGTCAATGGATTTATCTGTTATGGACAGATTAACCAATAAAAAGACATCTTATTTTAAGGATTAGGTTCTAAAATTGGTACTTAAGTTAAATATGTACACAATATGACTTCGCTGTATTCTTTGTTCTCTTGTTTTGTTTGGTGAGGTATAATTTCTTTAAAATCCAGGGATTGTCAGGCTTTGTTAATTATTGATGTAGCAGATACTTTTGGCTTGTCTTTCTTTTTTCTTAAATTTAATTTTTATTGAAGTATAATTGATTTACAATGTTGTGTTAATTTCTGCTGTATAGCAAAGTGACTTAGTTATACACATATATACATTCTTTTTTATATATTATTTTCCATTATGGCTTACCACAGGGTATTGAATATAGTTCTCTGTGCTATACAGTAGGACCTTATTGTTTACCCATTTTATATGTAATAGTTTTCATCTACTAACCCCAAATTCCCAGTCCTTTTCTCTTCCACCCCCACCCCCTCCCCCTTGGCAACCACAGATCTGTGCTCTATGTCTGTGAGTCTGTTTCTGTTTCGTAGATAAATTCATTTGTGTCATATTTTAGATTCCACATGTACGTGATATCATATGGCATTTGCCTTTCTCTTTCTGACTTAACTTAGTATGATAATCTCTAGTTGCATCCATGTTGAAGCAAATGGTATTATTTCATTTCTTTTTATGGCTGAGTAGTATTCCATTGTATATATGTACCACATCTTTATCCATTCATCTGTTGATGGACATTTAGGTTGTTTCCATGTCCTGGCTATTGTAAATAGTGCTGCAATGAACATTGGGGTGCATGTGTCTTTTTGAATTATGGTTTTGTCCAGATATACTGGCTTATCTTTCAATGTATGACACCCCTTTTCTGAGAATTGACCCACCTGTGAACGTGATGGAGCAATTTTCATATTACATGACCCATTGCCCTCACAGTTTAGAGATAGAGGATGAATACATGAAACACACCTGACCAATCAAATTCTTCATCTCAGGATTCCAGAACTGGGCTTCAAAAAACTAGTCATTCTTTCTCATTCATTTGAAGTGAGGAGATATATATATATTTGAGAGATAAGACATCATTTTAGGGTAACCACCTTTAATAATGTGTGAAAAGAAGTAGAAAAGTCTGGTCTGCTGAAAAAGAATAGGTTAAAGCAAGATGTGTAGAGATAAGGAGAGAGAGATGGGAAATGAATGAATGAATGAGACAGAGAGATATAGGGAGGGAGGGAAGAAGAGGGAGGAGAGGGAGAAAAGAAGAAGGAGGAGAAAGAGAAGGAAAAGAAAGAGAAAAGAGAAGACAATTAATTAGGCATTAGGTTACTGGTGGCTAATTTCTGATTTTAATTCCTTGTGAAGCTTAAATGTACCAACTGGGTTTGGTTTCTGTGAATACCCATATAGCCTCTTAAGATTTGTGTGTGTGTGTGTGTGTGTGTGTGTGTATTTCTTAAACTGCGTTAGTTACATTCCTTTTATTTCCATCCTTTATTTGACTTCCTATGGCACCGCAAATGTATCGAACCCTTGTGAATTTGGAGACAGAAATACTATAGTTATTTCAGCTCTTAACACTTGTATTTAGTGTAAACACTTGAACCTTGGTTTGTAGACTAGAAAAGATCTTGAAAAGTAATCTTGCACATTTCTTCTAGTTAATCCTGCATCCTGACCATTCCAGATAGATCTATCTTATTTTTTAGTGAAGTCCAGGTAATGGAATTCTGTTTGTCAGTAATTCGTTTCTAGTGTGAAACAGTCCTCATAACTAGGATATGTTACCTCCCATGGAACATAAATAATTCTGATTGCAATGACTCATGTTTCCCAAGCCAGTCCAGGGGGCAAAATCTGTTCACAAAAGAGTAACAAAATCATATTTCTCCACATCTGTTCCCACAACTTTAAGAATTCCAGCCTTACTCAAAACTCTGTCAAATAATTATGAGAATCTCCAGGAAATGTTTTCTGTGTATTCTGTGAATCACTGCTTTCAACTTTGAAGTGGCATTTGCCATTGTCTTTCTTTTCAGCTGTGGCTTCGTGCAGCAGTGGCTGTTGTCATATCTGAAGGAGCATACCCCTCTCCCCCAGCCAGATCTGTAGACTCAAATCTGATGATCCCTTCTGATGCTTTCAGTATCCCTCAAATATTTTAGTAAAATGCTGCTTTCAGCTTTTCCTTACTCTATTTTTGGTAGCATCTTCTTCTTAGAGTTCATGAGTAGACCCCAGATTTGCCTAAGAGTAACCTGAGTTATAGACATGGTATTTTTCTTAGAGCTTCTCCTTACTTTTGACACAGCTTGGTTGCACTTGGTGCCTGGCTTTTGTCCCTTGGTTCTTTCTTCACTGAGCGAGTTCTTCCCAAAAGTCTCCTTGGTCTGCATACCAATAGACTCTTGACAGGGCTACCCATCCTTCCTCAGACAGACCCCAGTGTGTCTGAGTTTTGGAGTCAGCATCACTGGCTCAAGCTGGATTCCTAGTTATACACCTACACAGAAAAACAACCAACTCTGACTATGGAGTAGAACCACCTTAAATACTGGTGTTTGAGGATACATACTTTATCTGTCCTTTGTTAGCTTCTGGCTTTATGAAATTATTATACTGTTTTCCGTATCTGACTTATAGTCTCACCAAATCTGTGAAATTATAGGTCAGGCTATCAGTGCATTCTTCATGGTCATGCCAAATAGGTAAGCAATTACGGGGCTAGATATTTGGAAGGATTCTAGGACTATTTCTATAACAAGATGTCTGTAGTTGGTTCAGGCAAGCACCAAGTAAAGTGCCTGATAAATGCTCAATATATATTTATTGAGTTGAGCTGAGTTGGTCACCCTCAGCTAACTTTGGGCTTTCTAAGTTATTTGAAGTCTTCTTAATAGGTTTATCTCTGCACTGCTTCTTCTCTTTGTAAAATAACCCTAGTTCTAGTGTTTCCTCTTAGGTCTTGTTTTCTACCTTTAATCATCTCTGTGGCTGCCCTCTAAGAACTCTCCGGATTCTCTGTGTCCTCTTCTATCTGGAAAGTACAGATATGAAAGGCCAGTTTCTGACTGAGCTTAAGGGCTTTTTTAGGGACTGAACACTGGCAGCTTGTCTCCTCATGGCATCCCAGTTGGAGGTCTTCTTGCCTCCCTGCTCCTCGCCTGAAGTACCTATCGCTCCAAACTTACCATGGGGACGTCCTTCCATGATCTCTTTCCACTCTCCTCTTCCGGCTTGTCACACCTCTCTTCTTGCTCCTCATGGGGGCATGCAATCCCAGATTGCCTACCAAAGTACAAGCAGAGAAGAGTTGGGGATAGCTTAAGAGCCCAGAGGCAGGAAGTCTCTCTACGAGGAGGCCAACGCTCAGAGGTGGGTTAGGTCTTTTTTTGTGTGTGTGGTACACGGGCCTCTCCCTGCTGTGGCCTCTCCCGTTGCGGGGCACAGGCTCCGGACGCGCAGGCTCAACGGCCATGGCTCACGGGCCCAGCCGCTTCGCGGCGTGTGGGATCTTCCCGGACCAGGGCATGAACCCGTGTCCCCTAAATCGGCAGGCAGACTCTCAACCACTGCGCCACCAGGGAGGCCACGGTTAGGTCTTCTTAACCTCTCTTTTGCCATTTACCTTTCTCCACAGATCTCGTGAACTTAAGTCTCTGCTTACCCTGCATTTCCTGTACTCGCAGAGAATCAAGACCTCCAGGGCAGACCAAGCCTGTGCTTGGTAAAGAATGATCCAGGCTTGGAAGGGTTAATGCCAGGAGCCTTGATGGATGGGAAGGATTATTAGTTACTGTTTTTAAAGAGCCAAGGAAGGGTTCCTCCCTGTCACTTACACTCCGCTTTCACATGATCTCTCTTCATGGCCGTGGATAGGAAAAAAAAAAAAGAGGAAAATGAAAAACGTTTCAAAATAATTTAGAAAGTCCTCACAAACGCTTGTGTTTCCATTTAGCAGCATGGATTCAGGACAGCCACAGACCCTCAGAGGGAGCAACCAACTGGGAATTGAGTGGAAAAAAATAGGAATCCTAGACTCTCAAACTATCCAGTTTTTTTTTTTTTTTTTTTTTTTTTTTGTGGGGGAGGGGGAGAAATGCCATGTTCAAAGTCCTGGAGGGAAAACCCTAAAGACAGAATCTCTGAATCAGAGATCTTAACCACCTCCGAGGGAAGGAACCTCAGTGGGAAAGGAAACTAACATCCATATGTTTATTCAACAAACTTTTTCACAATTTTTTTTTTTTTTTGGTGGGGGAGATAGTTCCGGAGCAGGGAGGATTAAATCAAATCTTTTAGGGGAAGGGCTCAGCTCTGGGCTTTCATGGATAAAACACTAAAGATCAGCTCCATGTGTGTGACCCAACTGTCCTGGAAGCGTCAACTGGAAGAGAATCCAAACCTTAAGTTGTGTTCATAGCTTCAGCTCAAGTAAGAAAAATGAGGTGGGGGTCACAGGGTGGGGACCAAGTCTTAGATGGAAGAAGGGGAGGGCTTGGGGATGGATGCAGTGGGGATAAGGCGGAAGGGAGCTGTGTCTTTAAGTCTGTCCTATGGTTATACATATTTTTTCTTCTATGAATGGGTTTTGCTGTAAATTATAGCTTTGCCCGTGGTCCCTTGGGTCAAAAGAAATAGTCTCTAAACAGAAAACAGCTCTGATTGGTGACTTTCCTTCTTCCCTCCCCAACCCCCTTCCTAATTGAAACCAAATGTGCAGTATATTGGATGCTGGGATCCCTGGCGCTTTCCCAGGAATCCTCAGAATGTGAGGTTTCTCTCAAAGGCATCTTGCATCAGCCTGTGGATGTATGCCTACCACCGGGCTCCTCCACCGGCAAAGTGGAAAAAGAAGCGTTTCACAACAGATTCTTCTTTTTGTGTTGGGGGAACGCAGTGGATTATAGCTCTGTTTTCTTCTTTCCCAAACTGTGCACTCCTGGATGAACGTAAGTTGTGTGTTTTGGGGCTTTTTTTCCCTTCATTTTTTTTTTTTTCTTTATTTTCCGAAAATGAAAGCTCTAAATATCCTTCTCCTGGTGTCTCAGGAAAAGTTTTAAAAAGGAGGCAGAAGGGATTTTCAAGTCAGGCGAGGAAGGGAAGGGAATGGGGCACCCTAGGCACGAGACATCCAAGATTTCACGTTTTGGGGGGGCTGGATTTATGTTATGGAGAGAAGAATAAAGCACTGCTAACCAAAGAAGACTGAAGCATAATAAACAAATCCATCGCAGCTGCAAGATACAATAAACAACGTTCGCAGGGTTGAAACTGTTGGCAGGCAAGACAGGCCGATCGCAGGGCTGGTTAGGTTTTCGGCATTTAGTAGCGGCGTTTGAGGGTCCTGAGTTTGGGAGAGGACAGCTTTTTGTATTTTTGATTTTTCAGGGGAGTCGTTGACTTAATTGTGAGAAGGACAACTTCGGGTTACGGGTGCCTTCACCTTGAGGTTTGGGGTGGCTGGGGGTCTGGGTGGATGGGGCATTTTCCAGTTGGTGATGATCCTTATCTTCCCCATTTCGCTGGCCTGGGTGCCTTTCCCTTTGTTACCGAATGACTTGGGACTGTTTGCAGTTGGGACCTCTGAGTCCTGGCTGAGGTTCAAGAGTCCCATCCAAGGGGAAAGAAAATTTTTCCAAGTGGCTGAAACTCTCAGGCCAGCCATTTGAGGCGGGAGTTCGCAGTGTTCAAGCCAGGAGGGGTTCAGCACCATTTTGCTGACTGCTTGCCTTCTGCCTCCTTTCCCTGGAGGAACGACAGAGTCAGAGTCTGTGAAGAGCCTTAGAGATCTCTTCTGACCTCCTCATTTCACAGGCGGTGGAAGTGACAGAAGGGGGGTTGACACATTCAGGGTCAACACAGCACGTTAGTAGTGAAGTTGCAGATGAAATCCAAGTTCTCTTTACTGCTAATCAGTGCTCTTTCCATTCCATACCTCTATGTCCCTGTTCATTTCTCTCGAGACTGAGGTGATAGAGGCAGTTTAATTAACAAGTCACCACAAGGACGTTAGTTATCAGCAAGAGAGCATGCTAATGGTGGTTCTTCAGCAGGTGGTATCTATGGTCATATTTAGTTGTGTGTCTGTGTGTAAAATAAAAAAAGCTAAGTGCTTGCTCTGCACCAGGCTCCATGCTCAGAGCTCTACATACATAATTTGATTGAATCCTCAGAGTTCCCGAGGCATTATTCCTATTTTATGAATAAGGGCATTAGAGCTTAGAGAAGAAGAATGTTTTGCTTAAGGAAGTACAGCTAGTAAGGTTGAGACTCATGCATGTCTGAGTCTAAACTCTGTGCTCTGAATCACTCTGCAATAACACTGCCCTCCCCCACTCCACACACACGTTTGACTACTTTCCGAGTCAAGTTCCACGTTTCCCTCGGTGACTGGTGACTAGGAGGTGAAGGTGTCAGGCTAGGGGAGCAGTGCAGATCCTCTCTTGAAGGCCACTTCCGCACTTGGATGGGTATTTATCTGGATACCGGAAAGGGGCTGCGGGTGGGCAGCTCTCTGCATTAATTCTGGGTGTTTGGTATATACTTACATTTGTTCTGCAAAGAGCCTGGGATTTAGATTCCAAAGACCCAAGTTCAAGTTCTGGCTCTACCTTTTATTATTTGGCAAAGTTGCTTTACCTTCCTGCACCTAGGCCTCTGTATTTATTACATGGTAAAAATAGCGATACTTTCAGTATTATTGTTGTTGTTTTTAAGAATTTTATTTATTTATTTATTCATTGGCTGCGTTGGGTCTTTGTTGCTGCGCGCGGGCTTTCTCTAGTTGCGGCAAGTAGGGGCTACTCTTTGTTGTGGTGCATGGGCTTCTCGTTGCAGTGGCTTCTCTTGTTGTGGAGCATGGGCTCTAGGCATGTGGGCTTCAGTAGTTGTGGCACGTGGGCTCAGTAGTTGTGGCTCATGGGCTCTAGAGCGCAGGCTCAGGAGTCGTGGAGCACGGGCTTAGCTGCTCCCCGGCGTGTGGGATCTTCCTGGACCAGGGCTTGAACCCGTGTCCCCTGCATTGGCGGGTGGATTCTTAACCACTGCGCCACCAGGGAAGTCCCCAGTATTATTGTTTTAAGAGACATTGGATGTGAACGCGTTCTGAAGGCTGTGAAGGCCTTCCCCATACCAGTTCTTGTGACAGTGACCCCTGAACACTGGAACAAAATGTGAGGCAGCGTCTGCCATGCTGGGTCCAGCAGGTGGTGCTGATGCTGGCGTGAGGGTGGCTGTATTGGGCTGTGTGTGAAACCCTGGAATGGGTGGCCTTGGTCTTAGTGCCCATCTCTTTTGAGTGGAAGCAGTCCCTCCTCACAGGGAATATTCCCAGGTTTTCTTTTTTTATTTCCTTTTAATTAATTAATTATTTATTTATTTTTGGCTGTGTTGGGTCTTCGTTTCTGTGCGAGGGCTTTCTCTAGTTGTGGCAAGCAGGGGCCACTCTTCATTGCAGTGTGCGGGCCTCTCACTATCATGGCCTCTCTTGTTGTGGAGCACAGGCTCCAGATGCGCAGGCTCAGTAGTTGTGGCTCACGGGCCCAGTTGCTCCACAGCATGTGGGATCCTCCCAGACCAGGGCTCGAACCCGTGTCTCCTGCATTGGCAGTCGGATTCTTAACCACTGCACCACCATGGAAGCCCTATTCCCAGGTTTTCTATCTGAAACTTTCCTCTGGTGCCTGGCTTGGCCATGCTTCCTCACCCAGTGAGCTCAGTGGAAGCTGAAGGACACCATGGTGTTCAAGCTTCCCTTGCCTGGGTCTGTGCGGTCTCTGAACGAGAAAGGTTTAGTTAAGATCAGTCCACAAGTCTCTCCTCAAAGGAGATGGCTTTCGAGGAGCTTCATATCTAGTTGAGGGTAGATCCTTGACCCTGGACCTTCCTCATGTTCCCTCCTCTGTGCCTGTCATCAGAAGGAATGCAGCTGCTCCTGGGGGTGGGGTTGGAGGCCCAGCACGGGGTGGGGAGGCCTCTGCCTCTGCTTCTGCTTAAGATCTGTTTGCTTTATAAACACTAAAGGTAAGGGAAGTGGGGAAGGCGTTTCCAGATTCTTTTACTTAGAATACATGGGTTGTGACTCCAACAGTATCCATGTCTGTGACATATGCAAAAAATATATATCGGTCTCTTCCCCTGGCTCCTGGCACAGAGCTCCTGAAACCCTTGTAGTTTCCTAAGTGATAAGAGCACTCGAGCATCTTTTGTTCTAATATTTGGTCTCTGACTCCCGTTCCTGACATAGAGCTCTTAAGTCCCTTGGAATTTCCTGGGTGAGAGGAGTGTCTTTTGTTCTAATGAGGTGATTTTGGGTGGGCTCCTGAATGGGAGCTTTGTCCCCAGAAAGACCAAGCCATGCTTGGAAGCTAGGAATTTTCAGCCCCACCTCTTCCTTCCAGGCAGGGAGGCAGGGCTGGAGACAGAGCTGATGATTAATCATGCCTACATGATGGAAATCCCCAAAGTGTCAAGTCTGAGGAGCTTCTGGGTTGGTGAACACATCCATGTGTTGGGAAACTAGTGCACCCCAACTCCACAGGGACGGAAGATCCTATGCTGGGGACCCTTCCAGACTTTACATATCTCTTTGGCTGGCTGTTTATCTGTATCCTTTATTATATAATAAACTAGTACACATAAGTGTTTCCCTGAGTTTTGTGAGCTGGTCTAGCAAGTGATTGAATCCAAGACTGGGAGTAGGGAAGGGGTCATGAGAACCTCTGATTTGTAGCCAAGTTGGAAAGAAGTTGTGGGTAACTTGGGGACCTACTACTCGTAGTTGGTGTCTGTGCTGCGGGGACGGTCTTGTGGGTCCGAGCCCTTAACCTGTGGGGTCTGCACTAGCTCCAGGCAGTGAGTGTGTTAGTAGGGGAAAGAAGTGAGTTCTTCCTAGACGATGTCCAAGCACAGAGTGGGAGTGTCGTCCAAAGGAGTCTCATCACCTCCTCACTCTCCCCTCGCCTCTCTGTTAACTCACTTTTTTCTTCCCTTCTTATATAGTCACATCCCACACTTTGTCATATGAACTATCTATCGCATGCAACAAATCTAGTTCAGACCTTTCCATTTTTAATAGACACACTAAAAAATTAGAGGTTCCCCCCCTTATATTAATGTCACACCATTTAAAATTAACTCTCAGGCACTTCTTCCCAAGTTTCTTTGTAAGGTCCACTTTCGGGCACTTTACATCACCCTCACCTCAAACACATGACTCAAACACACATCTCACGGGCATTCAGAAAGCTAACGCCCCTCTGAAAACGGACCTCCACAGACCTGCTGATGTCACGTGCCAGCTGACATAGATGGTGGTGACCTGCCCACAACTCAGACAGGCTGGATTCTTTATGCCCCTTGCCCTGTTTGACGCCGCGCAAGGTATGAGTTGACCCTCTCCTAACACTGACTACTCAGTCCAGATATGTGTCCTACATCCCCAGGCCTCCCAGAGCTTCTCTGAAGTCAGCAACCATCCACAATGAGGGCTGCTCACCACTACGTTAGGAAGCTCGGGTAGACCTTAAGGATCAATTAAATTAGAGTATCTGAGGGTAGGGGTTGAAGTGAATACACTTCAGTATTTTGAAGTGTTCCCCATGTGATTCCAACCTGAACCTCTGCTGATAAATCTCCAAGTTTGTTGCCTCAGCCATTCCTCAGTGGGGAGTAAGGGCGCCCTTTATAGGACAACCCCATCCCTGTTGTCCTGTAAAGAATTTAACGGTCAGTGCCTCCCTCCTCTAGCTGGCTTCTTTGATCTTGGTCAGGACCACCTCATGGTGTCCACAACCTGCCTTTTCCCTGGACACTTGCCCAGGCCTCAGCCTCTTTCTGATGTGAAGTCAGACAGACCTGATTTCCACTCCCAGCTCTATACTCACTGGCTGTGTGACCTCGGGCAAGCCGCTTCAACTCTCTCAGTTTCCTACTCTGTAAAATAAGGATCGTAATTCCCATCTAACAGGTGTTACAGATACCTCTTGTGAGTACATAGCATAATATTTGGCATGTAGTTAATAAATGAAGTTGATGATGATTGCTTTTATTATTAATTTGGCACAGATGCTTTGGCTTGTTCAGCCACATAGAACCAGCCCAGCTATTTTTCCATATCCTTAGTCCAAAAACATTCTTCCAGGCAGCGATGTTCACCCAACCAAAATCCCCTTCTACAAATAATGCTCCTCAAAGGACTTTTGCAGTGGAAAGGATATGGGTTTAAATTCTGGCTTTGCCACCACTTACTAGCTGTGTAACCTTGGACGAGATCTTGAACCTCTCCAGGTCTCATTTTTCTTATCTCATAGGTTTGGTATATGAAATAGGTGTCATTAGATATGCAAAGAGGCCAACATAGAGCCTCATACGTAGTAGATGCTCTGAGTAAGTGAATGCTCACTCAGTGTCACTTCTCTTACTTTTTCTGGTGGAATCTTCAATGCTTTGTGGTTTAAAAGCCTATCATGTGTGAACCATTGAGATTGTTATCTTGGATTGATCCCTTTCATTTGAACACTTTGGTTTGATCATGGATGCGGTCTGTTGGAAATTTGCCCTCTTTGATTTGAAAAGACAGCTGTCCGTTCATCTCCTTGCCTCCACTCCCTCATCCATTCCCACCTCACTTTTACCCAACCTTTCTCTTAATGCTCAAAACACACTTGTGCATAATGCTGTCTTTACAGGGGAACTAAACACAAGAGTGGATTACTGGGCTAGGGGTCCGTACAACACCAGAAGAAAAAAAGGAGTTGGCAGTTTGGGGCAGGTAGGGAAGAAGGGATACTATATATTATATATTATATATTAGACAAGATAATCCTATTACAGTGGAAAGATTTAGAGGGCAGTATAAAACAGTATGGGTCACAATTGCTACTGCTGTTGTAACTAAATGCGAAATGCATTCAGGAAAGGGACAGATGAGTTAACAAAAGAGAAATACAGGTTTTGTGCTTCTGTAGAAGTCATCCAGCAACTAGCTCGTCCCACCAAGGCCTCCAAGTTGGAGGGACCACTGGGGGAAAATTGGTCTTGACTTATGTTCACCATTTTTTTCTTCTCCTACTCCTAATGCCCAAGTCTCTGCCCCTTTTCCCCATCTGGCTACATTTCTCAGTAGTTCCTAACCTGTTTCTCTCCCTGATTGTTCTGGAATCCCTTGGCAATTCAATTTTATTTTACTTGGCTTAATTCTATTTAGCAAGGATTTATTGAGTGCTTCCTAGTGTAAGGTACTCTGCTTAACATTTTCTAATAACAATAGCTTAATAAAGGAACTGAGATGTCCAGGTGCCTGCCCGGGGATATTCATCAAAACACCAATCACCTAATGGCTAAAGTGATGGTCTCTCTAAACTTTCTCCATCTCTTTAAATTTTATTTGCATGCATTTGGACCTGTTATGATTGAGCCTATGTTATTCAGCTATGACAGGCTGAAAAGAATTCTCTTCTTATTTTGATTTTCTTTCTTATTTTTGCTTTCTGTCCTTCCTGTTGTGCATGGAACTATTTGATGTTTCCAAGTTCTGTAATTCTCCAAGCAATGGAGATCCCAGCCTTTGACAAGTTGTATACTTATTAAATGGAATCTCACTTTGGTCTCTAAGCACCGAGAAAGGTTAGGTTTGAGCCAGCCCAAGTATCACTGAGGCCTGGAAGAGCAGTGAAAAGGCAGAAGGGTTTTAAATGGTGTTTAGACTTACTTTGAAACTCCTGGGTTCAGCTAGGCTTCTCCAGGAGATTGGCATTGTCTATAATGGATTCACTCATTCAACTGTCTTGTGGCTTGTGTTTTGTGCCTAGCGAGACCCCAAAGAAATGTTTGAGGAGTCCCTTGTACCTACTGGTCAGAGGTTAATGCTGTGTGCTATGTGGTGTGGGTTTATAAGAATAGAACCTTGTGTGCAAAAGGTAGTGAGGAGAATATGCAGTAAGTTTTGGTCTCAGCACCATCATTTTCTAGATTTTTTACCTCAAAGAAGTCTTTTACCTTCTGTGGTCCTCAATTTCCTCATCTGTTTCCCTCATGTACTTTTTTTATTTTTTTGCGGTACGTGGGCCTCTCACCATTGCGGCCTCTCCCGTTGCGGAGCACAGGTTCCAGACGCGCAGGCTCAGCGGCCACGGCTCACAGGCCCAGCCGCTCTGCGGCATGTGGGATCTTCCCGGACCGGGGCATGAACCCGCGTCCCCTGCATCGGCAGGTGGACTCTCAACCACTGCGCCACCAGGGAAGCCCCCTCATGTACTTTTATATCCTTTTTTTATGTTCAGAAAAGGTAATGTGTCAGAAACTTTGTAAAGGGGAAAGCACTGTGCCTATGAAGATGGTAGGTGGGGATGCCCTTTTGAACGCGTTTCATAGATAGCTAATCCAGCACAATTTACTGTGCGCAAGGTTGCCTTGGAAGTGCTCATGCGAGCTATACCAACAACATGCCTTGCAGGACTGTAACTTCCCAGAAGCATATAAAACTTAGACGAGTGGTGAAGGTTACAAAGGCTGTTGGGGCTTGTCCTTTAGGATGTACTCTCTTGAGATTTGGGGGAACAAGTTGATCTAGAGGAGAGAGTAGTGGGAGTTAAATTCACTCAAGAGTAGCTAATCGTTCCTCAGACGAATGTAGTTCTAATTCTAGAATGTGTACACTATATAGATTTTTAAAACTGAGATAACAATGTTAAAATAATATCAAAGGGAATTAAAAATAAATCCTAATCCCCCCCAAAATCCCTGCAAGTTATTTTGTGCATACTGACAAATTGATTCTAAGGTTTATATGGAGAGGCAAAAGACTCAGAATAGCCAACACAATATTGGAGGAGAAGAACAAAGTCAGAGGACAGAAATTACTTGATTTTAAGACTACTGTAAAGTTACAGTAATTAAGACAGTGTGGTATTGCTGAAAGAATAGATAAATAGATCAACAGAACAGAATAGACAGCCCAGAAATAGATCTACGTAAATATAGTCAACTGATCTCTGTCAAAGAAGCAAAGGCAATACAATGGAGCAAAGATAGTCTTTTCGCCAAATGGTGCTGGAATAACTGGACATCCACATGCAAAAAAAACCAAATCTAGACTCAGACCTTACATTCTTCACAAGAATGACCTCAAAATAGATCATGGGCCTAAATGTAAAATGCAAAATCAGGAAACTCCTAGAAGATAACATAGGGGAAAGCCTAGGTGGCCTTGGGTATGGTGATGACTTTTCGACACCAAACGCACAATCCTTGAAAGAAAAAATTGATAAAGTCGACTATGTTAAAATTAAAAAGTTTTGCTCTGTGAAAACTATTATCAAGACAATGAGACTACAAGCCATAGACTGGGAGAAAATATTTGCAAAAGACACATCCGATAGAGGACTGTCACCCAAAATATATAAGGAACACTTAAAATTCAACAGTAAGAAAATGAATAGCTTGATTAAAAACCGGGCGAAAGATCTGAACAGACAGCTCACCAAAGAAGATATACATGTGGCAAGTAAACATGAAACAATGTTCAACATTATATGTCATTTGGGAATTTCAAATTAAAACAACAATGAATTACTACTACCTACCTGTTAGAATGGTCAAAATCCAGAACACTGACTATACCAAATGCTGGTGCTGATATAGAGCAATAATAACTCTCATTCATTGCTGGTGGAAATGCAAAATTGTACAGCCACTTTGAAAGATAGTTTGGCAGTTTTTTATAGAACTCAACATATTCTTATGCATGATCAAGAAATCGTGCTTCTTGGTATTTACCCAAACAAATTGACAACTTACGTTCCCACAGAAACCTACGTACAGATGTTTATAGCAGTTTTACTCATAACTTCAAGACCTGGAAGCAACGAAGATGTCCTTCAGTAGGTGAATGGATAAATAAACTGTGGTACATCCAGACAATGGAGTATTATTTAGCACTAAAAAGAAATTAGCTATTAAGTCATGAAAAGACGAGAAGGAACCTTAAATGCACATTGCTAAGTGAAAGAAGCCAATCTGTAAAGGCTACATACTATAGGATTCTAACTATATGACATTCTGGAAAAGCTAAACTATGGAGACAGTAAAAAGATTAGTGGTTGCAAGAGGTTACAGGGGAGGTGGGGATGAATAGGCAGAGCCCAGCGGGTTTTTAGGGCAATGAAACTATTCTGTTGGTGGTGGATACCTGCCATAAAATTTTCCAAATCCATAGAATGTATAATACCAAGAGTGAACCCTCAAGTAAACTATGGACGTTGGGTGATAATAATGTGTCAGTGTAAGTTCATCAATTGTAACACATGTACCGCTGTGGTGAGGGATGTTGATATTGGGGGAGGTTGTGAGTGTACGTGTGGAGATACATGTGAACTCTCTACTTTCTGCTCAATTTTTCTGTGAACTGAAAACTGCTCTAAAAAAAGTCCCAAATTCTCAAAACTCTGATTCTATCCTGGCTATTTCTTTCTTATTTGATGTCAGACCTTGTAATATAGTTATATAATAGACTCCTAATTATTAATTTTGTTTTTCAGCTAAGTATTGCCAGTTTATCCTAAACTTTAATAATATTATTTAATCTAATGGAAGCAGAAACTTAAAATTATCGAGAAAGACTAATTCAACAGGTTAGTAGCAGATATTTGGGAAATCTCTTTGTCACATCATTCAAATTAGAATAACTTATCACTTGAAAGAATATTCATTGAAATTGTTTTAACTAATGCCACATACAAACATTCTCACTTAAAATCATGGTATGGTGGAAAGAGTGATGGGCCAGGAGTTAACAGGGTGAGATTTAAATTTTAACTTTGCCACCTACTAGCAGTTGAACTTTGTGCAACTATATTTTTTAACCTAATTGCACTTCAATTTTCTCATCTGTAAAGGGCAATATAAAATTTCTACATTTTCTAGTTCAATTATGCTAATAACTGCCTATACCAGCACCCATACCCCCATATTCACTTTCATAGTTAAGTGTTGAATCATTCGTCTCCACTTCAGTTTTCACTCCCCGCCCCCACCGCCCCCCATACTGTTAAGTATTCTCCTTTCTCCTCTCATGTTAGCCAAATACCACCGTTCCTTAAAGGTTAGCTTAAGTTTCCGACCCTCTGGCCACCTCAGATCTTACTTCTTGGCATCCCTAGTTCTTTTGGTCAGTATCACCTAGTCTAGTAAAGGTCATGTCTTAGGTGATCTCTATAACTCATCATAGAACATAACCCATAAATATTTACTGAGTTCTCAAGATATAGTATGTTAGAGACTTATTACATGCCTCGCAAAGT
The DNA here is from genome assembly GCF_003031525.2 of Neophocaena asiaeorientalis asiaeorientalis. Taxonomy (NCBI): domain Eukaryota; kingdom Metazoa; phylum Chordata; class Mammalia; order Artiodactyla; family Phocoenidae; genus Neophocaena; species Neophocaena asiaeorientalis. The sequence continues at coordinate 1,120,681 of NW_020173773.1, forward strand.
AATTACTTGTTGCCAGAAAAATTCTTAGAGGGGAGTAATTGAAGCCTCACATACTATACTTTTTGTGGATTTAACAGGGCTCAAAATTTTTCTATTACTTGGTTATTCTGTAAGATTGGAATCTCAAGAGAGCCAGGTCATGGAGAGATGGTGTGAGCACTAGGTTTGCTATCAGAAGCACTGGGTTCAGATCGTGCTATTTTTAGTTGTGAAAATTGCAGGCAGTAATGTCTTCATGAGTACAAATGTGGAGGAATAGATAAGCTCACATATGAATACTTGGTGTGTACTGGGTATAAAATGCACACAGGGCTATTTTTCTTTAAGCAATAAATAGAAAATGGTTATTCCCAGAGGGTGATGATTGTCATTCTAGGTTTTAGGATACAGCTGCAGATTTGGTTTTTCCTGGTTTGACCATGGGCAGAGCTGGTGTCTTTCTCCTCGTCATGCTTCTTTCCTTATAGGTGTGTCCAGACCTCTGATAATAGAAGTGCTTACCTTTCGCTCTTCCTTCTCACACTGAGTGGTCTCTCTTCCCTGAGACCACTTTCATTAAAAAAAAAAAATTCTCATTTGATCATTTAGTGTGATGTAAAGAGTAAATTAACTGCTACTTAATATCATGTTTGGAGGTAAAGATTTTTCTAAGCCTTTTGTTCAGTCATTCATTAGCAAAGGGGTGTCAAGCTTCGATGTCAAGCTAGGATGTAAATTCTAGACTTATGTGGATCCCTCGAGGGAGTGTGAAAAGTTACTTTCTAATCCTTTTGCTGTATTTTTGGTGTCGGACTTGGCCTTTGCAGGGTAAAAGTTGATTGAAGCTCTTCCCATTATTTCTCCTTCACAACTGTGATGTTTGCTTACATCTTTCATTTTCATGACTTAATGTGCTAACTTCTTGCCCTCTCCTAGATCCACAGGCACCCCACACCTTCTCTAAAAAGGGGGCTGTGCCATGCCTTTTGCTCAGTTGTAGGAAGTTCCCCTTCTAGGCTCCCGGGTGCTCACTTTCATTTCCCAACTGATCAAGTATTGCCAACATTTACAAAACATATTCTCTCAAAGACCTCAGGCTGTCTAATGTTATCCCATATATATATGTAAACTTCAGTGACTGCATTTCCTGATGATCCTACAAGTACCTTCTTGCCTTGGGCATAAGTAATCTGGAAGAAAAAAAAAGGAGCATTGCTTTAAATAGGGCAGAAGTTCTAATTTCCAGCCCTAATTTACTAAGTAGTACGGATATTGAAATGAATTTCCAATTTTTTAGATCTAAGTCCTTATTTGTGTTGGGTAGATTAGGGCAAAGAGAAGTCTGGTGAAGAAGTTCTTGGGCAGTTAAATAGGAAGAAAAGAGTGTGACACATAAAAAATGGCTGCATTTGTTATCAGCAGACTGGATGCAACAAATGAGCCTTGGTTTCAAGTGAAATGATGCAAGTGAGGACCCTGAATTCACTTACAATGTTGCTTTACACGAAGGTGTTTAAGGCACTAGCAGGGACACCTCCAATTTCTTTTGGAAATAAATTGAAATTGAGTGTTCCAAAAACGTTATTGAAACAGTCATAATAAAAAAATAGGAACTTTACTGAATATTCTTATAGTTAATGCTACATTTAGCATTATTTTTTATAACAAAGTACTTGGTGAGGTGGAATGGGGAGGTTGCTATAATATTTTCAGCGCTTGGAGCCTCTAAAGATCTGAATCCAGCCCTTTGTAGGAACAGAAGCTATTGTCATCCACAACTTATTCCTAAATGTACTCAGTCACCATTCCTCAGAGCTACTGGGAAAAGTACTATGATGCTCTTCAAAAATACGTTCAAGGGCTTCCCTGGTGGCGCAATGGTTGAGAGTCCGCCTGCCGATGCAGGGGACACGAGTTCGTGCCCCCGTCTGGGAAGATCCCACATGCCGCGGAGCGGCTGGGCCCGTGAGCCATGGCCGCTGAGCCTGCGTATCTGGAGCCTGTGCTCCACAACGGGAGAGGCCACAACAGTGAGAGGCCCGCGTACCGCAAAAAAAACCAAAAAACGTTCAAGTCCATCCTTACCATGAGGATGTTATTATGGTTACCACTGCATGATTCAGTAATTGGTATTGGGGAAAAATACCCACCCCACTGATCATGAGGTGTTAAGATACTTTCTCGTGAATAAAGGAAGGTTAGGTGAGAGTGGTGACAAAGCATTGGGATATTTAGGCCCATGTCATTTCCTTTCATCACAGCTCAATAATCTCCCCCCCATCACCAACCACACTTCTTAAGGCCAAGTAAATGGCTTCAAGTGTAAGGTAAATGCTGTTCCACATTCAAAGAAGTACTATCTTCCCCACCCCCACTCTCCCCAACATAGTAGCTTTGCTGCTGCTGATGTAGGGTCCACTGGGAAGATAGACAGCTGCTGAGGCTGTAGGAAACTGACATCTTGTCGCGATGGTTTTAGTCATGGGTTTCTAAATGAGCAGGTTCTCTACTGCTTCCCTTGGTGAAAAGGCAGGACAGGCTTTTTCAAGAGAGACAGAATAGACTCCGCGCTCTAAAAAACTTCCCTTAGGATTATCTAATTCGGTATTACTCAAACCTGAACAATATATGGACCAATTTTATAGGGAAATTTTTTTCAGCTCCTTAGGTTGATGGATTGTTTGGACACTATTAAAACATGTACAAACATAAAGCTAGGTATACACTTACATGAGGTTCCTGGACCCAATTTCCACATGCGTGTTGTGTGCGTGTGTGTGCGTGCGTGTGTGTGTGTGTGTGTGTTCCCACACAACACCTAACAGTTCTCTGGACACCACCTGGGTGTCCTACAATTCAAATGAATTCTGACACTACCCAGAGATAGCATCAGATTCCCCAGGTTAAGGGTTCAGTCCTACAAGACTGCCCCCACCCCTTTACTACACCTCAGTTCAGAGGCCATTTGCAGGCTCAGGCTGCTATACCTGTGCTTCTGATCGACTTGCTACAAATCAGACTCCCAAGACCCCCTCCTTGGGCTCACAGAACTCAGAGAAACATTTTATTTGCTAGATGACAGGTTTATCATAAAAGGATTTAACTCAGGGACAGCCAGATGATGAGATGCGTAGGGCAAGGTATGGGGAAAGGGAGAGGAGCTTTTGTGCCCTTACTAGGCACCATTCTCCCCAAATCTCCGTGTATTCTTCAACTTGGAATCTCTCTGAACCCTGTCCTTTTGAGTTTTTATGGAGGCCTCATTACACAGGTATGACTGATTAAATCATTGGCCCTTGGCGATTGATTCAACCTCCAGCCCCTCTTCTCCCTGGAGCTCAGTGGTGGGACTGAAAGTTCCAACCCTCTAATCACAAGGTTGGTTTCCCTGGCAACCAGCTCCCATCCTTAGGTGGGGTCCCAGAATCACTTCATTAACCTAACAAAAGGCCTTTATGGCTCTTGTCACTTAGGAAATTCCAAGGGGTTTGGGAGCTCTGTGAGCCTGCATCTGTGGATGAAGCCCAAATATATATGAGAAATATATTTTGGTCCTCTGAATGACCAGATATTTATTTATTTATTTTTAACATCTTTATTGGAGTATAATTGCTTTACAATGGTGTGTTAGTTTCCGCTTTATAACAAAGCGAATCAGTTACACTATATATTTCTTATAAATCACAATATCACAACATCTCTTATGCTTTAGTTCTTGCGCAACTATAAATCCAAAGCAGATTTATAAGTGAAATCAAATATAGTTATAAGCTCAACAAAACATTATTTTAATGCGTGAGATGATTTGGTTTGTTGAAACTAACCACTAGTGTGGAGGTTAAAGATAGAGTGGACACATGTGGCCCCAGGGCCTGGTCTGTATTTAATTTGGGTCTGTTGTTTAAGCAATTAATACTCATGCAGAAAATGCCTGTTGGAGTGAGTTAAACAGATAGTTATTAATAGCCTTAAGGGTTTATGCGTTGAGGGGGTGGGAATCAGACCTCATACTTACTTAACCAAAGCTCTGCTGGTAGGCAATAGTCAAATGTTAGTTTTAACTTGGTATCATTAGATAATTTGTTAAATTGTCTATTCACTTGAAGATAAGGTTAGCATGGGGGTGATAATGAAGTAGCTACACAATGGGTATCTAATCTAATTACTAATAGAATTAGTGACAGAACCACTGTGCTTTGTGTGTTTATGCCTTATAGGTTTCTGCCTATAAACTGATAGGCTTCGGTATGTAGAGTCAGAGTCTGCATGACACAGCTGCCTGCTGCATGAACACGGCGCTGACCACAATGGCTGAGCGGATTAAACTGCCCTGTACCACCCAATGACTCAACTCTCCCACGGCCCGTTTCCTCTGTTTCTAGCTTTGACTTGCTCCCGCTTTCATTTGGCATTTGGACAATTGTAAACACAAAGAAAAGGCAGGCCCTGAAATCGCATGGCAGTGCTTGGTTACCATTAGTATGAAAAGTTCCAGATTATAGAATCAAAGGTATAAACTTTAAAAAATTCTAGAAATGTTGAGGACTGAAAGAATATATTTACACTTGGAGATACTCTGTTTTAAAACTAAATTCAAGCTACTATTTTTTTCAGGAAAACCTTTCTGATCTGCCCTTGTTTCTTTAAATTTCATTAATAATCAAAAATGTCTAGGGAATTCCCTGGTGGTTCAGTGGTTAGGACTCAGAGCTTTCACTGCTGGGGCCTGGGTTCAATCCCTGGTCAAGGGAACTAAGATCCTGTAAGCCAAAAAAAAAAAAAAAAAGAAAAGAAAAAAACATCCATTTGTAAATTTATATATATAATAAAACCTATCATGACAACGTAGTGATGAGTGCTTATTGTGTACCAAGATTTATGTTAAGCACTTTATATACTTGATCTCATTGAAACCTTATAATAATTGTGTGAAGTGGGTATTTTTCTTATGTTATATATGAGAACACATGACACTAAGACAGGATCACTTGCATAGTGAATAAGTAGCAGAATAAGAATTTGAACCTAGGTCTTTCTCACTGCAACACCTAACTCTTTACCACTGCTTCGTTACTCTCCTTGAGCCTGTGTCATACCTTGTGGATATCTCTTTCTTTGCAAGTAGGCGCCACTGTTTTATAATCTTCTTCTTATATGCCTGTCCTTCCATGGAACCAGTGAGTCTCAAACTTCAGTATACATCAGAATCACCTGGAGTTCTTTTTAAAAACGCAGATCCCAGGGCTTCCCTGGTGGCGCGGTGGTTGAGAGTCCGCCTGCCGATGCAGGGGACGCGGTTTCGTGCCCCGGTCCGGGTGGATCCCACACGCCACGGAGTGGCTGTGCCCGTGGGCCATGGCCCCTGGGCCTGTGCGTCGGGAGCCTGTGCTCCGCGACGGGAGAGGCCCCAGCAGTGAGTGGCCCATGTACCGCAAAAAACAAACAAACAAACAAACAAAAATGCAGATCCCAGGCTCCATCTCAGACTTGGTTAAATTAGAAATTTTCTGTCCACCAGAGAGCCTGTGTCTTTTTCACAACCTCCCTTGGGTGACTCTGTTGCAGGTGTTCCTCTGCCTGCATTTAGAGTAAAACTGCATTTGACTGTCGGTGCCTCGAGGACCGTGATTGTTTTTTATCCACCCTTGTAGCTCAAGGATTCACTCAGTAAATGTTTGTCAAATAGTTCAAAGAATGAATGAAGGAAGGAACAGTTGTCAGTGGAGGATATGTTCTTGGAAAGAACATTCTTTTGGCTAGACCCGTGGAGAATTTAGAGATACATGTTTAAATATCACTTAATGTACTCAGTCTAGGCTCTGTCTCCTGGAGGCCAAGCACTGCAGGGAAACTATGAGAAGGAGCAAGAAAGCACAGCTCTGTCTGTAAAAAAAAAAGAATGAAAGCTCACTAGCTGCCCCAGGATGGGGTAAAATCAATCTTCTTCCCCTTTCCTAAAACTAAGATCAATTGAACTAAAAAGGTAGAAATGCCTTTGAGGCCCAGAAAGGGGTTAGTTTTCCTAGTGTTTTGTAGGCATGAAATTTTCTGCTTAACTCTTTGTTCCGAGGTCAATAAAGGATTTATTCCTTTATGCAGCAAAAGGTTTGTTTTGTTTTGTTTTTTGAGCATTTACTAAGTGCCTTGACTGTCATAAGGCACAGTCATTTCCTGAGTTTGTTATCAGTTAGAAAATTTGGGAAATGGTAAAGGAAACGTGGGGCTAGTTGCTCAGTGTCTGCAAGCACAGGAGTGCAGGGAAGGGGTTGTATTGTCGGGGGACTTGAGCTGGATGCTGGAAGTGGAGTAAGAATTGGATGGAATTAGATAGGCAGGAAGCAAAGAGCAGGAAGAACAGAGGCTTGGTAGTCAGACTGCTTATGACCCGCCGGCTCTGAACAGTGAGGATGTGAGCCTGGGGTGGTGGAAATTTGCACTGGAGAGCATGGAGAAATAGCCTTGTATAGATTTGTTTTATTACATTAAGGAGAGCTGTGAATGTCGTGGAGTTTTGAACATTTTCCTTTATCTTAAAACAGGTGCAGTGCTGTTTTAAGAAGATTAATGTGACGGCAGCATGTCAGGGAAGTTGCAGGGGAGAAGGAGTTAAGTCGGGGAGACTCACCCAAAGGCTGCTGTCAGTCCTCCAGATGTGAAGTGACAGGGTTTCGACCAGGGTGGTGGAAGGAGCAAGGACAAGCTAGAGCCGCTGTGGATGTAACTTGAAGGACACTGATGAGAGAGTATTGCTACTAATGGTGGGGCTAGAGGCAGGGTGAAACCCACACGCTAGCTGATGTGGAGTGTTTGAGAACCTGGAAAGCCATTTTCCCACAAGAAGTCAAGGTTGGAGATGATTTCCACTTCAACTGCCTTAAGCTTATAACCAGGATCCTGAGTCAAAACTTCTCAAGTAGCTGTTTCGCCCTTTGATGTTGGCAGGGCAGATGGCTCTGGATGAGACTGGGGCTCTTTGTTGTTTCTCTTTCCTTCTCTGTCTCTCATTGCTACCCCACCCGGTTCACACAGGGAGGACCTCAGTATTGGCACTTCTTCTTGGGACCTAACAAAGGAAATCTTGCTAACTGGGCAAAGGTGGTGCTTCCCAAATTACAATCCTTGGAAACCAGTGGGTTTTTAAATGGAGAACGATAGGGCCAGGGCCAGGGCCAGAGTTCTGTGGCCAAATAAGTTTTTGGGAAGTATTCTTAGAGAATTGAGCAGGTTTCTTTACTGCAAGGACTTCCCAAGGTCTTTAATGTGGTAATAAGCATTTTGACCGTCCAAGAGAGGTATAGCTTATAGCACTCCACAAACTTTTTGGACCATGGAGCTCGTTTTTTAAAGAAGCATCTTGAGGGGAGAGGGCTACATAGCATAATTTCAAGAAATTAAAGACACGAAACATTGTCTTAAAAATAAGTCTCTTGCACTAAAGGTTGGTAGTGTAATGGAAAGAAAAAAAGAGTTTGGAATTTTAGTCTGGGGTCTACTGCTAACTGGTCATCTGGTCATTGAACTTCTCTGGCTCTGTTTGCACAGGGGCTATACTAATACTAGATGAATTCTTAAGTTCTTTCAACTCCAAAAGTCTGTGGTCATGTGCATATTCAGAAGAGGAAAATAATCTGATTTTTCTACTCTGTAATAACGCCGGTGGCGGAGACAGTGGTAAGGAAAGTGAGGGCAGAGGGACAGTGACAACACGATGAGTAAGATGTGGTTTGAACCCCTGAGCTGATGATATGGTTGGGCAGGGTCACAGTGCTGAACTGGTGGAGCAGAGGTAAATGAAGCTTCTGGTTTGCTCTCAGGCTTCTCTACACATGCCAGTATCCAGTTGCTAAGGCAAGACTAATTCCCAAGTCACTTCATTTGTCTAGTCTCAGTTTTGCTGATAAGCAGCTGTGAGGCCTTGGATAAATCAGTTAACTGTCTGGGCCTGAGTCTTCTTTATCTGTAAACTGAGGGAGCTGGGTTAGATCAGGGAGTGCTGATGTTTTGTGAGGAGGAACTGTTTTTAAGTTGTCTTGAGTCTCACCCAGAGGGTAGTAGGGGAAGCAGAGACGTTCTTCCACCAGTCAGTGCAGATAGGCCCCAGGGTTCTGTCTTTAGTTTTCTTCTTTTCCTTCTTCCCGGATCATCTCATCTTCTCAGACTTTAATTATTGCTTTTATGGACTTGATGTTCAGATATGAATCCATAACACCAAACTCTCTCCTTTTTATGGCCGAGTAGTATTCCATTTTGTGTGTGTGTGGTGTGTGTGTGTGTGTGTATTCTTTATCCATTCATCTATTGATGGAACCAAACTCTCTCTTGAAGGCCAGACTCAGATTTCTACTCCTCTGCTCGATGTATTAATCTGTTTCCACTGAGAGGAAACCAAATTCTTTATGTTCAAAACCAAACTCACAATCATCCTTTGTGAACCAATTCCTCTTCCAGTTTTCCCAGGTTTTGTTAATACATAGTGACGTGCTCCTGGTCACTTGCAGGTTGGAAACGCAGGCTTCCTTGACTCCTTCCTTCTTCCCTGCTGTAGCTAGTCGCTGAGCGATCCAGTCCTCTCCACTTGATTATCATACCTCCACGTTATTTCTTTTCCCTTCCTGATGTCATTGTTCTAGGTCAGGCTCCCATTGGTCACTCTGCCCCTCTCTCTCCTCTAAAGCATCTCACATGCCAGGTTAAGCCTTATAGAGCCTCCCTCACCCCGTCATTCCTCTTCCAAAGCTTTTCCTGGGTCGCCTGTTCTCACCTCTTGCCCGTATCCATAGCCTCAACCATCTTCCAGTCTAGCTTCAATTACTGAGCTTTTCCTGTCCTCCAGCCACTATTTATTGATATCCTCATTCCATAACTTGCCTATTCAAATTGTTCCCTTTTCTTAGACTTTTATATTTACTTTTTCTGACAAAATCCCAGTTATATTTCAAGAGTCCACTTAAATGATGCCTTCTCCCTCCTTCAAGTCTTCCCTGAACATTCCACTGGCTTGATTTCTCCTTCTTTTAGTGTCTTATTCTTTTCTATCTTATTATCTCACCAACCCAAATATATATATTATGTATATATATATATAATATATATATATAGTAGTTATATCTATTATATCTTATAATATCCACTATATCTTCTTCTTCAAGGACAAGGAACATGTTTTCTTCATCTTTAACACTTATAGTACTTGATGTATACTAGGAGCTAGAAATATTATTGGCTAACTTAATATTAAAATATTAATCTATTTTTAAAAATAATAATCTATAAATTGAAACAACCTATTGATCTTAATAATTGAGCTAATCGAATGCAAATAAAATAAGATAATCTACAAATCCAAAACTAATAAAATATTGGTTTTGGTGTCCTGCCATTCTACTTTGCATCTAGTTGAGGTATGATTTTCTGAAGAATTTTGATTTTTTACACTATTGGGTTAGTAAATCCTTAACTTACAGTTAAGGATAATTTCTCCCTCCGTGAGACCATTTCTATGAAGCTGCCGGCCTTGCTATGTCATGACAGGGCTGGTTTCCTTTCTAGTTGGAGCATCCTATGATGATGTGGTTAAAAATTTGAGCTTTGGAATAGGACAAACCTGGTTTTGAGTTCCCACCCTGCCCTTGTTAGCTGTGTTACCTTGGGGAATTTACCTAATGTCTCCAGACCTTAGTTTCTTCATCTGTAAGTGGAGGTCATAATAATAATTCTGTCTGTAATTACTGTAAGTGCTGCTTCTACTCCTGGGAATTGTTCAGAAGTAAATCTCTGCTCATCCTCACCTGAGGGACTCCCCAAAACCTGATGGATTTTCTGTAGATTCTGTGGGCCTACAAGTGCAAACCACACTGGCCTATATAATTTCAGAGACAGATGGAAAAGTTGAAACAGAAATGCCGGAAATGTTGGTGCCAGTTTTCCTGGCCTAGTGAGGAGGAAAGCAGACCTGTGTCTCTCATTTTGAATCAGACAGATGACAAACATCTCACAAGAGGAAAAAAAAATCTCCATCATCTTCTCTTGTCCCAGTCTCTTATAGCTCCAGACTTCCTAAAAGACTAGATTATTGGGGTTCCCTGAAAAGCCAGCTCAGTCCATGACATAAGATCGGTCTCACACATTATTTCTGCTCATAGAACAATAAAGGGAGAGGGCTAGCAGTTACTGAGCATTGAGCACCTACTATGTGGCAGGCACATTTAACAGAGAATTACAATTATTCTTCTTCATAACTATGTGAGATAGTTATCATTATCTCCATTTTACAAGTAAGTAGAAGCTAAGTAACCCCCAAGATTATACAGCTAGTAAATCTCAGCGTGAGGAAATGAACGCAGGTAGTCTGCATACATTTTAGCATTTGAAGCCTGCAATGTAATTAGACCAAATTAGCCATATGAGGCGAGGGTTTCCTTTAGGTGACAGGTTTTCTATGTCAGGGAAATTGTGTTCTAACAGGGCTAACCTTTGCGACCTTAGTACCACAGGGAAATAGTTTTCAGAAATACTGTTTGGGGACCCTTGGACCCTGATCCTGCTTTCTTCCCCCATGATGATGTGGCACTGATGATAGTGTGTTTCAGAAGAGGTTGATGTTTGTAAACATTCTGGTACAAACGGGCACAGAGATATTAGTGCAAGTTTTTCTGGAACACTGAGATAAGCCCCAAGTATAAAAGGACGGTAGTATTGCCAAAGTTGGGATATTTTCTCAAATTTTGAAGACTTCAGCTGCATGCCTTGTTAGGCAACTAGAAGTCAGAGGAAGGCTGTACTAATATATGTGACATTCATTCTTGCTCCATTTGGCCACTTTATTTGCATTAAGTTCTAAATCCTTCACTGAAGAAATTGGCAACTTATGGTAGCCGTTCAGGAACCCACTTGGACCCTGTGGCACTATGTAGAGTTATATATCATTGTATCCATTGAGTGGGATACTATAGACCTGTGAAAAGGAATGATGTAACTACATATGCTGAAATGCAACTGCCCCCAACATGTATAACAGAAAACCCAAGGTGAAATATATGGGATGCTAATACTTGATTTTTTTTAATTAAAAAAATCCTATCCATCCATATATTTTTACATATGTTTAGGATAGCTCTAGAAGACTACTCAGGTAACTGATAACTAGCTGCATCTGAGGAAGGGGACTGATAGTCTGACGTGGAAGCGTGACTTCTTTTGACCATATGGAGCACTGGTTCCTGTGTACTCGGGGGATCCCTGTGCGTTCTTGAGACCCTTTCAGGGGGTCCACAGGATAAAAACTGTTTTCATAACAACACTAGGATGTTTTTGCTTTTTTCACTCTCATTCTCCCACAAGTATATGGTGGAATTTTCCAGAGGTTAAATGACTTGTGCTATTACTGCAACAAATTGAATCCAGAAGCAGATAGAATCTGTTTGATTAAGCCAGATATCAAAGAGATTTTTAAAAATGTAAAACAATGTCACTCTTCTCACTAAATGTTTTATGAAAAATTTTTATTAAAAATTCTTATTTGTGTTAACATGGAATTATATAAGTAATAAATTAAAAATTCAGTTTTTAAATTTCTAAATTGATAAATATCAATAGCATAACCCCCATAAACAGAAACTCTTTGAGGATTTCTCAAATTCCTTCAGTGCCAGGGGTCCTTGGGAGGCTTCTGTTTGATAGTGGTGGGCAGAAATGTCAAACAGGAAAGAAAACGTGAATGAAGAAAAAGTCTGTAATAAAACATTGCTTTCTGATTTTTCCCCCTCTGTAAAGGGAGATCTACGACTAGTCGGGGGTTCAATGCTCTAGAAAGTGCTGAGACTTGTGACTTGAAGCAAAGAAGCTACGATAATTGAAGCGAAGCAGAGGCCAGCTGTTCCTGAGGATCCTGCCCCTCAGAGGATGTTCTGTACCCGTTGATGTAAGTAGGGCAGTCACTGAAGCTGGGTCACCACAGGAGATTGGGGGTGACAGTGTGGCTCCCCTTGAGCCCCTCACTTACCCTGGTAGGTGTCATGGGGAAAGGTGAGCCTCGGGTTCTGTCCCAGAGCTGATATCAAATGAAAAGATCATGGATTTGATTGTACAGGGAACCTGATATTGAATGTCTGTTTCCTCTTTGTACTTCATTGATCCAGTTGTAGCCAGCCCAGATTAGAGGCCCATCCTGGGGTGTCCTGTGTCCCCAGCTCCGAGTGACCCAGGATCTCTAGGTCTTCCCTGTCCCTATAAGACCCACTGGCATCTCTGGAGTTCCTAGATCAATCTGGGCCTCTTCTAATAGAAAAGATCATTTATAAATTTTTAAATAAATTGCCCTCTTCCAGCAATAATTTGAGGTGGTTTAGAGAAAAATAATACTTAACAGAACTACTAAAATCAGGGTAGGAGAACCAGAGCCCTGAAATAAGTTTTGGGAGAGTTAAATGTACAAGAAAACCTAGCCCAGGGATGCTTATTGCAATTAAGTGTACTACTTAGCTGTGGGACCCAAGGCAGAAAGAGAAACGTGATACACTGCAGAGCTTTCATGAGGAAACCAAAAACGTTTGCACAGGTCTAGGTGGTCTGCTGTAGGTGAATTTTTGGTCTGAATGGGACTTCTCAGTTCATTCTTTAGGAGACTCAAATCCCATCAACAAAACTAGAACTGTAGCAATTTCATGTGTCTGAGACCTTCTCAGTCTGGAGCTTATTGAAGTCATAAACCATATCTCCTTCATGCCTGCATCCCTGGCATCTAGCATGGGGTCTGGCATGTGGAAGATGCTCATTGAGGACTCAGTGCCTTGATTTAGACTTACATCGCTCACAGCTTCTGTAATACTTGTTAAGTGAATGCGCGGTTGAGTAAATAATGTGGACCATCTTTGCGATGAAGGATGAGGATAGGAGGGTAAAGTAGTCTTTCCTCACATTCCCCAGGAGATTTCTTCTCACTATCAAATGCTCCTGGGGGTTATATACTCCTTTCTGTTTATTATCTAGGTCATCCTACCCACCCTCCCTCCGCATTACTCCTTAGCTTCCTTGTGGTGATAAAATATCTTGGGTCCCTTTATTCCCATAGATTGCTTTGAAACTAATTTCCTCCCTACCTCCCTCCCTCCCTCCCTTCCTTTCTTCCAATAGACTCTTGATACTGGAGAGCTAAGCAGTCTTAACTTGAGCCTTCATGGTGTACATTTCAGAATGAATAATCCATAGCTACACTTAACCACTAACCAGAGGTTACTGTGGGTTACTGCAGAGTTTCTCTATTCCATTTGACTCCTCAAACATTATTTATCTGTGACTCATTCTGCTTTACCTTTCAGAAGGGTAAAGTTACCTATCATTGTGGTCTTTTCTTCCCCTGCCACCCAACCTTAAATGACTAGTTCTAGAAATTATTATTATTATTATTATTATTTAAGCAGAGGTCTTCTTAGAAGCCCATATGATTTAAATTTATTTATTTATTTGTGGCTGTGTTGGGTCTTCGTTTCTGTGCGAGGGCTTTCTCTAGTTGCGGCAAGCGGGGACCACTCTTCATCGCGGTGCACGGACCTCTCACTATCGTGGCCTCTCTTGTTGCGGAACACAGGCTCCAGATGTGCAGGCTCAGTAGTTGTGGTTTGTGGGCTCTAGAGCGCAGGCTCAGTAGTTGTGGCTCACGGGCCCAGTTGCTCCGCGGCATGTGGGATCCTCCCAGACCAGGGCCCGAACCCACGTGCCCTGCATTGGCAGGCAGACTCTCAACCACTGTGCCACCAGGGAAGCCCTAGAAATTATTATTTCAATATCCAAGGCACGTGCTATAAATAGCCTTGGCTTGAGAAGCCTAATCTGGGTGCCTTCCCCACCCTTACCATCATAGTATTATGCCTAGAATTATCTCAAGTACTTTGGTTCTCCCAGGAAGGAGTTCTGATTTCTTCTGGTCTCTTCTGGTCACAAATGCAGGCTTCCTCCTTTTCTGAGAATGATGAGGCTAAGTATTTCAGTCTGTTTAGAGACTTAATAAGTTTCAGTTTCCTGTGTCTCTTATTAATAGGAAGCGTGGGTAATTTAGCATCTAAACCGGAACACTTGTGAGGGAAAGGGGACATTATTAACAGAAACTCTGGAATGTGAGGCTTCGTCTGTATGTGTGCTCACGGGCTTTTCAAAGATCTTGCATCTCTAATGAAGGCTGAATGCAGAAGGTTAACAAGAGCCTTTGGGGACAGACTCCCTGAATTCTATGCAGTTGTCTGTTTTGGGCCCAGGGGACTCTGACATACACTTCAGAGCTCTGAGTGTTTCTAATAAGCCAGTGGAGAGCCTGTCCCCTGGTGGATGACACAGCTCCTGGGGGAGAGCGGCAGGGTTGCCGCAGAACTGGTGGCCCGTGTTCGTGAGACCCAGTGGTGCAGGCCCCTCCTCCTCTGCCTTTTCCACCTCCTCCTCTGCTCCCTTCTCCTCCTTTTGTTTTTGACCCTCATTCTCTTGCTCTGCCACCCACCTCCTTCCGGTTTGTGCCCCCGCCCCACCCCCCGCCCTTATCTGTCTTCCCTCTTCTTTTCTCTTTTGTCTCCCTCTCTTTCACTATTTTCTGCTCTCCATTTGTCACTCATACTTCCTTCCTTTCCCTCTGTCTCCCCAAATGGCTCTTTCAACACTGCTGGAGGGCAGCTGAGAAGAGCACTGCTGCCAACGTTACTTTCTCCTTTAAAGGAAAATCTTGTATTTCCAACTGTTTTCCCTTTGCAAGTGTT
>NW_020173773.1:1135617-1154620 GCF_003031525.2 Neophocaena asiaeorientalis asiaeorientalis
GGGGGAGGCCATGTGGGTGGGGGGAAGTTGGGGCCGTCACAGGAGCAAACCTGAGAGGCGTCTGCTTGTCACAGAATGGATTACAGTGGAGACAAATGAGACCCTGTGATCGTGATGCTGCATAAACCCGAATGTCTGAGATTTTGGAGTTTGGGCTGTGCCAGGATCGTTTCAGAGAAGTCAGGGTCTGGGTCAGCATCTAACTAATCAGGGAGCCACAGGTATGGTGGGTGTGCCACCGCAGGACAGGGGAGGGGAGCCCAATAGAAATGGAGGAAGCAAACCTGGCACAGGGAACTGGGGGTTAGATGTGCCAGAGGTTGATTTGGACGTTTCTGGATGAACAGGGCTCTGAAAATGTTCTGAAAAGGAGAAACAGAACGGACCATGGTGATCTGAAAAAGAACCTATGGGCTAGACAACATGCTCTTTTTTTGTTGTTGTTCATGGTTATCCAAGGACTTTGCATAGTATTTTTGCTTACTAACATAATAACGCTGTATATGGAGCACCTGTGATGTGTAAGCGACTCTGGAAGTGACCTGAAGGGATCCAAATATAAACGAGAGAGAACCCAGCCTGAGTTGCTCATGGCTAATACAAGAGGGAAGGAGCACAAAGAAGTACGCTCCAGGGAGGTAAGGGTGTGTCAAGAGGGTGATGAAAGGTTGAAGGAAGGAGAGAGCACTTGTGTCCGGGCTGGTCAGAGAACAATTGCCTTGACTATGGAGGGCGTGGAGCTTGGGCCAAACCTTGGAGACCAGGCAGGGATTCGATACTCAGAAAGGTGTGGGTCAGTCATTCTTGGCAGAGCGGACCTAGGCAACAAAGATGCAGAGTGACCAGTAAACAAGGATCGGATTGGGCACGTGGGTGGAAGGGAAGGAGGAAATAGCAATCTCCTGGGAGCAGAGTGTTGGGGTCGAGGAGGGGTGGAAGATAAAGCTGGAAAGGAGGGAGGCTGCCAGCCTGGGGAGGGCTCTGCCTGCTGGCTGGGCTGAGACATCTGGATGCCATCCTCGGGACTGAGCATCTGTGTGGTATATGCTCTAGGAGAGGGGGATGACGTTGCTTTGGGAGATGCTCGTTTCCGATGCCCCTCTTGCTGAGTGTGGGTGCAGTTCGGAACCAGATTTAAGGTGTCGTAATAATAAGCCTTCGGGGGAAGTATCTGGAGACCTAAAAATACATATGCATGAAACACTTGGAGCCTGTTTTCTAAAATCTCAGTCTCTCGTTTTTGCTTTGATCTTTGTAGCTTTTAAGAGTAGATTTAAGGGTCAGCCACAAACTGTATTGCCCTCAGAGTTTACGTAAGTCTGGTAGAATCTTATTTCCATTGTTTTAATATTCAATGCCTTATAATTTCTCATATTACATCAGCTCTTTTATTCAGAGATTGTGGGCTGAAGGAATCGTGTTGTGTTCCTGGCTGGAAATGTTCACTGAATTTCCTCCTGACCCTGAATCTACTCAAAATTCCTGCTTCCTGGCTTACAGAGCCCCTGGTTCCTCCCTTTATGACGGATGGGAGGGATTGAGGGTCTTCCTGCTAGACATTCATAGCATATGTCAGGGTTTTTCACTGATGTCGTATTGTCTTACAAGAGACATTCATACAACCTCTTGTATTGATTACTTTTTTATTTATATGAGGTCCCCCCCCCGTCAAAAGATTGTGAGACCGTCTTAGTCAAGGTCTCAGTCTGTGTCAGATAGTTTTGCTTTGGCATAACATTTAACATAGTATTATGCATTCATTATTCTGTTTAGAGGTAGAGAAACTGGGTGGGTAGTGGTGGGCTGCTGGTACCCACCAGTTCCCATGTTCTACCCCAGTATTGGGTTTTGTAGAGAATCACCAAAATAGATCTTTGCTAATTAAACGTCATCCACTGACAGCATCAGTATCACCTGGTGGCTTGTTGAAAATACAGAACCTCAGGCCTCAGAATCTATCAATATAATTTGATTAGTATTTGAGACACATTGGTTTCCAGATGTACTGTATACAAATCACCTGGAGATCATGTTAAATGTAGGTTCTGATTTTTTTTTAGGGGTAATTTAGGTAATGGTAGAACAAGTAGGCCGGTTTTTGTAAATAAAGTTTTATTAGAACCCAGCTATGCTCATTTATTTACATACTGTCTGTGAATTCTTTTGTGCTACATCAACTGAGTTGAATAGTTGCAACAGAATTCTTCTGGCTCACAAAGCCTAAAATATTTGCTATCTGGGCCTTTACAGAAACAAGTTTGCTGACCCCCCCACCCCGCCCAGCATATGAAATGAACCCTGTTACCTTAAAGGAAAGGACAGTAGCTGTGATCTTTTGCCCCAGTGGCAAAATTTGCAAGCCAATTTTAATCCATCATGGAGTAGCTGAATCATTAAATCTTAACTCCCAAGCAGGCAATGAAGGCTCTTGAGCCCCAAACTGATTCAAATAATGGTACCAAAGAGTCTGTGACTTTCCAGGGCCCATTTCATATCTCCCTTCTTAAAGAAATGACTGTGATTTTATTGGTATGACTCTTCTCCACAAACTGATTCCATTAATTGTTCAAAATAAGTTAGACTTTCCTCAAGAACTGGAAAGAGCCAAGAGGAAATTCTGAGTAGAAATGTTTGGGACCAAGGAATAAAGACAGCCTTGTATGGGTTTGGTAGAATCTGCCTTTTAACTACTGAACCAGTAGCCTTAGCCCAACCCACCCGTAGGCTGCTCACTGGGCAGCCAGACTCAGACGGCGTGGGCTTGGAGTCCTTCTTTTAATTCCCTGGGAGAATCCTACCACCTGTCTCTTATTTGGGGTTTTTGAATTGTGCAATGATGGCACACACAAGCTCCAAGCTTGCTGCCTGTGTATGCCAAGCACACGAAGACAGAAGGCAGAGATTTGGGCCGAGAAGCAGGAAGTGCAGAAGGGGGGTTGCTGGCACGGAGACATCTGCTCCACAAACACAGTGGAACAGGAGGTTGTGGGAGGAGACGGGCAGCCCCATGTAAACACTTGAGGATGTGGGCACATTGCTCTGATCTTCAAGTCTTGGAGATCCTGGCTCTCCTCCTTGCAGAACCAAATTTCAGAGGAGGTAGGCGTAGGAGAATTAGGACCCATTTTCCTTACACAGAGTTATCTGGAGCCAGAGGGGTTTAGTGTGGGATTCTGTGGGAATCTTTGCTGTAGCACTAGGAACTCTGGTCTTACTTAGTTTCTTTTCCCTCTGTCTGCAAAGCCCAGGACACTAAAAAAGGTTTTTTGAGGCAGTGGAGTAGACAAAAGTGGTGAGTCCTCTGCTCAATTCTAGAATCTATCAACCAATTCTGAGAGATTGTAGGAGTGAATTCGGGCTCCATATGTTGAGAACCATCTGCCTTGTTGCCAGGGAGCCCTCCTGGAATTCCCTAAGGTGCATTAGCTGATTAGCTCAGCTGGTCAGAATGTGGGAGTTTTAAAGCCAAAGTTACTGTTTGGGCTGGCATTTCAGCCATTCTCTCCACTGGAAGAAGCATAATGTATTCATTCATTCATTCATTCATTCATTTCTTCTGTTACTCAATGAATATCCATTGAAAACCTACCATGTCACAGGATGGTGGGAAAAACATGAATTGGAGAGTCGGACAAACCTGAGTTTAAATTCTAGTTTCCCCATCTGTGAGCCAATGACTCAGTCAAGTTGTAGTTTAGTTGACATGTTTCTTCCCTCCTCACCCACTTTCTCTGAATCTCCCTGAATCTGTGGGTTGGGCTGGATGATGTCTACTCTCTACTCTGCATCCTCACACCATATTACGTCGAAATTATTCTTTTAGGTATCTCTCTCTCTCCCCAGATTGTAAAGTCATTGATGGCAGAGATCTTTGTGAATACTTGTTCACCCTTAATTTCTGACACACATGAGAATTTAAACATATGTCTGTAGCACAGAAAGGAACTGGCTATGTGACATAACTTCCCTAAAGCATGGTTTTCTCATCTGTAAAATGAAGATGATAAGAACATACCTCGTGATTTTGTTGTGAGGGTTAAATCACAACAAGATATTGTGTGAAGAGTTCGGAATGTTTGAGAGTGTTCTGTAAATATAAAGTGTCTACAGTATTGTGGTTTTTCTAATGTCTGGATTGATTGGGATTTGGTAGAAGACCAGTCCAAGAGAATCATGAGGGTACATGGGGATGCCCTAGTCCATTTTTCCTAAACTAGATGATTGAATGGGGGAGGACCTGGAGACTCAGGTTTCTGAGGCGTGGTTTGGGTGTATGAGTTGACACTGGACAGGGGACACCCTCCTACAAACTCGATGTCTCCTCCACTAGATTATCTGCTTATGCAAGTGGGGCATGCCTTGTTTATTTCTGTACCCTTCTGTGTTCCTAAGCCCTCACTACTAGGAAAGTGATTAAGTAGATAGCTGGATTTTTAAAAAAAAATATTTGTTTGGCTGCACTGGGTCTTAGTTGCGGCACGCGGGATCTTCGTCGCAGCACGTGGGATCTAGTTCCCTGACCAGGGATGGAACCCGGGACCCCTGTACTGGGAGCGTGGAGTCTTAGCCACTGGACCACCAGGGAAGTCCCAGATAGCTGGATTTTGATGGGCACTACAAGGCCGAAATCTCCTGACCCCCCTATCTCCCAATATTCCTGGCTTGTATCTGTCTTGTCTTGAGAACCTGGATGGTGGGACCATTCTATAGAAAACGTAGATTGCAGGGGAAGAGAGTAAGTTCCGTTTGAAACAAGTTGAGTGTGAGAGCCAGCCGTCAAATATGCAGGGCTGGAGAACTGGAAGTCGGTGGGAGGGGGAGCCTTGTTATTTAACTTTTCACATGTCTGTTTCAGCTCCCAGAACCAGACATAGAGCTCATTGTATAGCTCCCATGGTGCTTAGTGCTCACTCATTAACAAGCACGTGCTAAACATTTATTGATCCACTGCAAACTGTTGGGCCCTGTTTCGCATGTAGGTAACAAAGAACTGCTGCAGATGTTGGAGCAGAGTTGTAACACGATATGACTTCTGCTCCAGGAAGACCTGACCTTGCTGCGGTATATGAGAAAGATTGGAAGGGGAAGGAAGGAGGTGGAGGCGGGGAGCCCAGCAAGAGAGCAGGTGGGCAGTGAGGGAGTCTGAAGCAGGACTCTGCCAGGAGGGACGGAGAGGAGGGGGTCTGACTATACGAGAGGCTGGTGACTCATCTCTCTCCCTACCATTAGCCCTAGAGAAGTCTCCCTGCTCTGGGAGGAGCAATGACCAGCCTCGAGTGGCTTTGGAACGAAAACCAATGACTGCATCCAAGGGAAGATAATGAGAAACACACAGGCCATGAAGATCAGGAAAGCACCACTAATCTTTTTTTTTTTTTTTTGCAAAACTTTACTTCCCGAAGCCCTGGGCAAGGGTGCAGAAGCCTCTGTGTGTGAACTTGGCCTCTTTACTGAGGTATACAAGATGGAGTCTCCCTTGATAAATCGCAGAACTGATCATATCCAAGAATCTGAGAGGCTGGGAGAGGAGAGGGGTGAGGTAGGTTGTGAGGAAGGGAAGAGGGATGTAGTCCTAATCAGAAGACAGGAGAAAGCGGCAATACAAAAAATGCCCAAGTGTGAGTAGACATTAAATTTCATGTAAAAACCCCCTGCCGCCCCCTGCCCTGCCCTGCCCCAGCAGTCTAATTTTATGGAGATTGTTCTTTTCTTCAAATATGATATATTTTTGTAATTAGAGAAGAGCCATTAAAAAGGAGAAACAGCTTTCATTCAGTTAAAAACTCTAGCAATTCTATATATATAAAAAGACCCCCAGAATTATAAATCAATTCAACAAGATGAATGAATGACCTTAAAAATATGTCCATGCTGTTTTATGTAGGAATTTAACTCTTATGACTCTGTTCTGAGAAAACATCCTGAAAGGGACAAAATTTATACACAAAGATGAAGCATTAGATACAAAAAAGAAATAATGTAAGTGGCCAGCATTGAGGATATGGTTAAGTATAAAGGTTTTAAGCTTTTGAAATGATAGTTTTGAGGATTTTAGACACCACAGGAAGGTATTTGTGGTTTTATATTAAGTAAAATTAAAAGTCACAAAGTTATATAAAGGTATGGGATCTGTTATGTAAAAAATGCACAGGAAAAAAACCTCTAAAGGAAATGTACCAAAAGATTAACCGTGTTTGATTTTAGATGAGGAGATTACAGGATCATTTTTGGCTCTTCATACAATTGAAATTTCATAAATAAGCATGCATTACTTTTATATCAGAAAAAGACAGAAAAGAAGGTATGTAATTTTTTAAAAAGGAAGATATAAAAGAGTATTTGTTCTTTTCAGAGAGAATATATGAAAAATCTAGGTACCCTCTTTCCTTCCCTGGGATTCTGAGGTTATTTTTATTCTCAGGAATATCTTTCCTTGCTCTAGTTAACTTATCCTCACATGTCAGTCTGTTTCTGGGGATGAAAAATAGCGAGTTTACAATCTGAGCTCTGCTCCAATGTATGTGGTAGTTCTGTGTTACCTTCTTGGGAAAAATGGTGTAAACACATTGATATGGTATTCAAGGCCTTTCAGAACAAAACCCCACTCGATCTTTCCAACTTCATTTCCCATCAGTTTCCTACATGTATTTTAATTAGTTGATTAATTATTTTTATTGAAGTATAATTGACCTACAACATTATGTTAGTTCCAAGTTTACAACATAGTGATTCGATATTTCTATTCATTACAAAATGATCACTATGATAAGTCTAGTTACCATCCGTCACCATACAAAGATATTACAATATTTTTAACCATATTGTCCATGCTGTACATTTCATCCCCGTGATTCATTTATTCCTACCTGTATTTTCTGCTCAAACTAAAACCTCTCTCGGACTTGCTGTTTCTTGCCTGTGTCCCCAACTTCCCGTTTCTGAACCTCTACTTCAGATTCCTGGGGACATGTTCACAGAACACGTATTAAACAGTCAAGCAGACCAGGGGCCTCTTTCAACATGACCAGGATGATACTGCTGTGTGGTCTTTACAAGCCATTGCACCTCTCTGGACCTTAGATGGCACACCTGTGACATGAGGGAGGGTGATAGATGGTTGCCAAGGTTCCTTGCAGCTCTAGAGCTTGGCGAGCCTTGCTCCCTCATGGTCCTAGGTGTGCTCATTCATCTGCCTGCACCTTGTCTTGGGTTGTGACTGCTGCCGTATGTGCCCATGGCCCTCCTCTGCGCCTGTCAGAGTCTACACTTCCTAGCTCATGTGCCTTATCCTTCATGACGTGTCCCCTGCAGTTCCAATTAACAATGACTGTGTGTACCAGTCCTTTGGCCACTCATATGTACTGTCTCTTATGAAAACCATGTTGCATGCCAAGGATATAAAAGATACTATCATTTGAAAAATATTCAACTCCATGGGGGAAAAAAGACAAATTAAGTGAACTTTGAGATGAAGGTGCAAACTTCTCTAAATCCTTTGTTTATGGTCCAATAGAGCCCAGTCTGTGATTCCCATATATATAAGGAGAGAGACTTATTTGCAATATTTAGACTATTTACAACATTTCTGAAAATCCTAAGAAAAATCACCCATGGGTCCACAGTAAGTCTGTGTTTCTTTATTTCGACTCTGAGGAATTTTTTCCTTTTTCACCAGCATATAAATGTGAACTTCACAGGAGCCATCAGAGAATAGTTCCCTGCTTCTATCAACCATTTGTTTAACCTTCAGTTCATGTATCATTTCTTCCACAACCAGAGCCTTCCACTCCCTTCAAATTTCTACAGATACATTGCTCCCCTCCTTTCTCTCCACTCACCATATGTTCAAATGGGACAAAAATAAGAGGTTGGTTGAGAAAACTGAAGATATGCCCAAATGTCGAGAGCATCTTTGCCATGTTGCAGCACAAAAAGGCGCTTTAGAAGGAGCGGGTCAGAGTCATCTTCTGACTCAACTTCACAAGAGTAGCCGGGGCAGATGGACAGTTCCCCACTGTTTACTCTCTCTCTGCCCAAGAAGCATTCCTTTTCCTTCCGTTTCTTATAAACAACAAAAGAGACTGTGAACTGCTGAAGGGCAAAAATTTTGCCTTGTTCATCTTTGCAGCTTTTTCTGGAACCAAGTGTGGTGCTAAACACAGGGTAGGCATTAGTAAGTGTTAGTAGAATGAATGAATGAACAAATGAAGGACAGACAGACTCTGATGGTGACAGGAGCAGTGTGAACTATGGAAAGAGTACAGGGTTGTAGTCAGAGTGGTGGATGGGTCATTGCTCTGACTTACGGGTTATGTAACCTTGGGCAAGCCCCTTCATCACTGTGAGGTTAGTTACCCCAGCTGTTGAAAAAGTGTGAGGGGTGTGTGTGTGTGTGTGTGTGTGTGTGTGTGTGTGTTGTGATGGAAAATGTGTACCTTAAGGAGAATATATGCAAAGTCATGTGGCACATGGTTGCAGCTAAAGATCAGGCACTTATGTAGCACTGTTTTTCCTTAAATATTTTTAAATTAAAAAACCTGAAAATCACTCAGGAAACACAACCCATAATCCCATCATTTAAGAATGATGTGAAATGAGAAGTAAAATTTCCCTTCTCAGCCATATCTTTTTTTTTTTTTTTGTGGTACGCGGACTTCTCACTGTTGTGGCCTCTCCCGTTGCGGAGCACAGGCTCCGGATGCGCAGGCTCAGTGGCCATAGCTCACAGGCCCAGCCGCTCTGCGGCATGTGGGATCTTCCCGGACCGGGGCACGAACCCGCGTCCCCTGCAACGGCAGGCAGGCTCCCAACCACTGCGCCACCAGGGAAGCCCAGCCATCTCTTTTAATTCCCCAGAGATAACTACTTTCCTTAACATTTAAGGTTTGATGCTCATCCTTCCTGATATTTTTGCAAAGTTGCATAGGCATATCTGTATGCACACATACCCACAGTTTCAACACGGAACTATTCATATCTATTTGCCTATCAATTATCTATCATCTATCTATCTATCCATCTGTCTATCTACCTATCTTTCTTTTACCTACCTATCATTTATCATCTCTAAGCTGATTATTTTTTGAATGATAGCAGAATTATTCACTGTTTGGATATCCCATCGTGTACCACCATTGCCACAGTTGCACTGTTTTGTCATTACAAACAATGCTACAGTGAAGTTCCTTATACATATACATTTATAAGCTTTTGTTTAGCACTTACTTTATCAACAAGGCGCTTACACCTTTATTATTTTCTTGACTCATAACCACTATGAGAAGGAAGGGTAGATATTGTTACTCCGTTTTACGGATAAAAGAGAACAAGTAACAGCTGAATTGCGGCAGAGCCAGGAGTTCCCGGTGCCTTGAATTCTAGCTCAGAACTCCTCTTATCAAACAGTCAGGAGTGACAAAGCACTCAAAGCCCTAGTCAAGAGGGAACAGCCACAACCGGACAGAGAAGAGTGAGTCAGTGAGCAGGCAGCTGCATTAAAGTGTATTAAAAAAACACAAACACACACAAAACAGAAAACACAAAAAAACTCAAGGCCGAACATATTTAAAAGACATTATTTGGAAGAAATGCACTAGCAGCGAGTGGGGGACCAGCATATGATGACCTGTTCTTATCTAGTTATCATCTCTTTTGAAATATTCTCCAGATGACATCGAAAAGGTGAGGGAGGCTTAGGCTGCACAGATGTGGCAGGAGACTTACAAAGGACACCCCAACAGTTCCAACAATGACATTACTCCCACCCCACCCCACCCCAGGGAAGTATCTAGAAAGGGCCTGTAGACTTCAGCTTAGGATTGGCCTTAACTGACATCTTCCTCAATTATCTGCAGGAAATATCAAGTATGTTATTAAAATTCACAGATGCAGTCGATTGTCAGAGTCACTGGAGACCAAGAATTGTTTCACAGGCATCAAGACTGTTGCGGAGGCTGGCAGGAAGGAGAACAATACAGCCTGGAAAAATGCAGACTAATGGATACAGTGGGAAAAGGCTTAGGGGAACAGGGCTGGAGACGGGGTGAGTCAGGGAGGCACTCACTTCCGGTAGAACTTTAAAGGGGCTCTAGACACCCAGTGATCAAGATAAATAACACCATATTAAAATACAGCAGCAAGGGAGATCCAAGCTAATTCTCTGACACGTGAAAACCTTGGTTAAGCATGTGGATGTTACACATATCAACCTTAGGCTGTAATTTACGGAAAAAATACTCCGGAAGAAAAAGAATAAGTGGGTTTATTTCTGTTCGTTTCCTAGGGCTGCCTTAACAAATTGTCACAAACTGGTTGGCTTAAGACAACAGAAATTTATTTTCGCATAGTTCTAGAGGCTAGAAGGCCAAAATGAAGGTGTCAGCAGGGTCATGCTCCTTCTGAAGGCTCTAGGGAAGCATCCCTCCTTGCCTCTTCTAGCTTCTGGTGACTCCTGCCGTCACTCCAATCCTTGCCTCTGTAGTCGCTTAGCCTTCTTTCCCGTGTGTGTCTCTAGGTCTCGTGCCTGAACCTCCCTCTCCTTTCTCCTCTAAAGATACCAGTCATTGGATGATATCCTAATCTAGTATGACCTCGATTCAACTTGATAACACCTGTGAAGATTCTGTTTCCAAATAAGGCCCCATTCATAGGTACTAGGGGTTTGGTCTTCTTCTTTGGGGGGTGGGGGACACCATTTGACCTACTTCACTATTAAGCACTGTGGGAGCAGTTAACTTAGATGCAGCAGAAACATTATCTGTTTGTAGGAATCTGGCAGCTGAGGCATGGACCAATGCCTGCCATGGTTTAAATACCTAAGGAAATATTTAAGGAAATACAGTTTGGTTTCTTTGGGGTACATATGTGATAACCTCTGCTAATGGACATGGTGAGACATAGGTGCAGGATGTTTAAGAGTAGCCCTGATTTCCAATATTCAAATGATAGTGACTGGAAAATCTTTTTGCTCAATTTTATATTTCTTTTGTTGACATTTTATTTTTTTCTATAAAAGCAATTTACTAATTTATTATGAGTATAATATGGATTCATGATATGAATATAACTTTTAGAGATTTTTCACATAAGTGCACAAACTAGAGGAAAAAAATCCTTTGTCAGACCCAGCATCCTGACTTTTGGTTCATGAAATACGGCTATTATGCCTCTAAGACCTGCTAGAAGGTGGTAAAACAGTGGGGATCTTTGGATGTCGTTTGCATTTTAAAATAAGTTGAGATGTACGTGGGAACCAAATCTGTTTCCTCCCAGTTTTCAGACACATCCCAGCCAAGTTCCAAAACATAAATGGGGCATATAGTCCTTTTGTGAACATTTTTGTTATTAACATGCTATATAAAGTATAGGTACAATTCGTTGTATCAGCAATTATAATAATATTAGTTATTTTGATTATTGTCTCATTAATTCATGATTATTATATAATCAATAAATGTATCATAATTAAGTTAATGATTCAATAATAATAGCTAATATTTGAGTGCTTTTTATGTACCAGACACAGGGATAGATCCCTTTATGTGCATTATTTCACTTACTAATGCAGTAATTCTTTCTTAAGAACAGTATTCTGTTTACTTGGGTTTGAAATGGCCTACATATTTTTTCTGCTTTTGGTCAAGGATCACTAGCCCATTTAGAGATAGTTCTGTACATAGGCTGTTTTCCATATGAGAGCATTTAACCTGAACATGTAGGAAGCATGGCCAGCAAGGGCTGCTGGCACTGGTGAAGGAGTGAGTCCTGCTGTAACGAACAGAGAGAAGTCAGTTGTCATGAACATGCACATTGTTGATACATTCATTAAACTACTAAAACATTTTTTAAGAGCTTGAAAAGAGTTTGCTTTTTCAAAAAGGCTAAACTTCTCTCTGCAGTGTAGTTTGTAGAAGTGATTGATTTGCTTTGTAAACATTTTTTTTATAGTACAAAGGTAAAATTGAACTTATTTTATTTTAATTCAGTTTATCCCTCATTATAAACTAAAATCAGTAGAAACTAAATAACTACATAATTTTAGAAAGTGTCTAAAGAATGAAGTCCCAGAATTTGAATTAAGTGACTAAAGGAGTTTTTTTTCACACACACACACACACACACACACACTCTGTATTTTATTTTTACAAGAGATAAATCAGCTGACACCAAGCATTGTAAATGGATGACCACAGCAAAAGCAACAATGATTGCAATTACCAAACAGGAAACACACTCATACTATGTCATAATATTGACATTCAGTCCAGGAATCCTCCACTGTAACAGCTCCTAAAGGAGTTTTTAGACTTTCCATTCCTGATGAAACTTTAAATTTGTTTAAATACCCAACATTTAATTGCTTTAAGTGTGCACTTGTCTTGAGGCTGGAGAAGGGACTAAAATAAAGATTTGTAAATCTGAGGTTCACACACGAGGTCTCTGGGTAGAATTTGGAGGGGGGTGTTCTAACCTTGGATAGGAAAAAAATTCTGTATTTATTTTTCTAAACTCTGACCAAAATTTAGAATTTCTTCCAATTAGTAGAAATTTATAGTATTTTTATATCACATTATAATTTTAGCAACTATCTCAAAATATTGTATATACTCATCAGCCCTTTGAAACTATAGTGTTATTAGACCCTTGACTAGATCTTGTTATTTAATGGATTAATAAGATCTATTATTCTACTATACATTTTAAAATATTTTGATAACTGTATTTCAAATATTTTATAACCAGTATCATTCGTTTTCTTTGTAATCCTATGTTCTTTTTTTTACGCATTTAACATTATTCCTGGAAAAGGCTCAGAAGATTTACCAGACTGGAAAAAGGGTCCATGGCACAAAAGTTCCATGGGTTAGGAACTTCTGGGTTGGAGGAGCCCTGCTGGGCCCTTCTCAGTTTTGATTCTATCTGTGAGTTCATGAGGGCTTGGGTGTGATGCTGTATTAGGATGTGTGTGTGTGTGTGTGTGTGTGTGTGTGTGTGTGTGCGTGCGTGCATGCGTGTGTGTGATAGCAGGATGTGGCCTTATAGATGGCTGATGGGTCAATAGGAAAGAAGTGAAATAGCTGTAAAGTTTTCCATTGCATGACTCCTTACTTAAGACGACACTTTGCTGTCCACCTTCACCCAGGGTAGTGTGCAGGCATCAGAATGTACGTTGACTTGGAGCAGAGAGGCAGGCATCTGATCTGCACCTGGCTGCTTTGTAAGTGTGTGACCTTAGTCTGATCAACCCCTCTGTGTCTTATCTGTAAAATGAGATGAATAGCATCTCTCTTGCCTCATGTGATTGATCTCAGTGGTGATCGAGCAAGAGAGAGAGAGAGAGAGAGAGAGAGAGAGAGAGAAAGTGAAAGTGAAAGAGAGAGGGAATGGAAAACTTGCCTGTAAACTCCAAAGTGCCCTAGAAGCATAAGGGAGTCCTGTGGCAGAGAGCTCATCTGGACGCTGATCTAGTTTGACCCCACAGCCTAGCACTATGGGACAGGCACAAGGAGCAGTGGGCAACTATACCTGGATGCTCTTTGGCCTGGGATGGCTGAGAGCAGAGGTAATCTAGTGGGAGAGGGCAAGGGGCTTGTGGTAGGCTGAATGATGCCCCATGAAGATGGCCATGTCCTAATCCTTGGAACCTGTGACTATGTTACCTTACATGGTAAAAGGGACTTTGCAGATGGATTAAGTTGACCTTGAAATGGAGAGATTATTCTCTATTATCTGGGTGGGCCCGATGTAATTGCTAGGGTCCTTAAAACAGGGAGTCAGGAGGTCAGAGTGAAAGGGAGAAGATGTAAAGATGGCAGCAGAGGTCAGAGAGGAGAGAGGATGCTATACTTCTGACCATGGGCCCAGGATTGTAGGCAGCGTCTAGAAGCTGGAAAAGGCAAGAAAATAGATTCTCCCCTAGAGCCTTCAGAAGGAAGAGAGCCCTGCCAATACATTGATTTTTAGGACTTCTGACCTCAGGAGAATAAATTCATGTTGTCCTAAGCCACTAAGTTTGTGATAATCTGTTAACAGCAACAGTAGAAACCGAATACAGGGCCACTGGGCCTTTTGTTGTGGCAGAGTGCACCTGGCTTGTACAGGGCCCTTCTTGCCACAGTGCTGATGTTACCTCAATTTTTTGACCGTCATAGTTTCATATTTTTCTCTTGTTTTATCTTTGTTTCTTTAGGCTGGTGTGGATAAACTTGAGTTACTAAAACAGCGAAAAAAGAAAAAAAGTATTTTCTGAATGTCTGCATCCCCATTTAGAGAACCACCAACCCTTTCCCTTTCGTGGCATTCCAATCTCTTCTAATAGCTGCAGGGATCCTTAGGGGACGTCTCCCCGGTGGTTCAGGAACTCAGGCCTCTCATCTACCCCGAGGCAGCTCCATTTTTCTCCTCTTCTTTCCCCACTCCCTCATCTGCCCTTGAGGGCTCTAATGCCTGCACAGCAGGAGGGAAGGTGTCAGCTACTACTGTTTCCTCTACAGCCACACCTCCTGCCCCAACCCAGCCCAGGGAATCACCCATGAATGTCCACCCCTGGCAGCTGCACCAAAGCCGCACTGAGACAACTCTGCTAGACCCCACCTGCCGAGTCTTGCCGAACCCCAACCCTCCTGATGCCACCATCTGGGTTTTTCACTGAAAAGGAGGTATCCTTTTCACCCCACTTTAATGCCAGGATCCAGTCTGTCTGGTGTTTTCAATGCCTCACAATGAATATATATGTATGTGAGTGTGTATATATATATTTAAAATGAAAACAGAGTTTTTTCAGCCTTAGGTTGAGGATCCCTCTCCCAGGTGCTCAGACACCAGGTGTGTCAGCGGTGGCTGGCGTGAGTATGACACACTGCACTGAATTCACTGCCATCCTCTCCACCAACACGGAGGCGGGTCCAGTGGCCCAA
Organism: Neophocaena asiaeorientalis asiaeorientalis; assembly: GCF_003031525.2. Lineage (NCBI taxonomy): Eukaryota > Metazoa > Chordata > Mammalia > Artiodactyla > Phocoenidae > Neophocaena > Neophocaena asiaeorientalis. Next base: position 1,150,533 of record NW_020173773.1, read on the forward strand.
GCTTATAATCTTGATTCTCTCTTCCTCAGGATGAGCAGTTTCCCTGGTGGAGCCTCGGTCCCTCATCAGACAGACTTCTAGAAAATTCTATCTCAAAATTCCTCCACCCAGGCTAGGACATATCTGAATCCCACACAGGCTCTCTGCTGCATGTGTGCAGTGTGGAATCCCAGCTGGACCTTTGGTTTCAGCTGAAAAATCCATGGGAGACCCAGAATTGCTGGACGCATATTGAAACGATCGTTCTGTTCTCATTTTGCCTGAGTTTCCAAGTGTCAGGGGTTCAAGTGTATACTCTCGAACTTATAACCTCTAAAATATATGCCTTAGTTGAGGCTAAAAAAACCCAGCCACCTTTGCACTATATTCCCCACCCCCAACTGTGAAAAGAACATTTGAAGGTGGGGTGCGTGGCGGGGTCGAGGTTTCAAAGGCCTGACCTAGGCTGGGTGGTGGAAGACAGAGTTTGTGTTGGATGCCCTGTTTTCCCTTTGGGCTCCTTCATCCTTTTGTGACTTAGAATCTACTTCCCTGAGCCCTGTGCCCAGGGCTGCTCTTGGCCACCCCTCCTAACTTCACTGCTTAGAAACCTGCTGTTTTTGTAGAGTTCTCCCTCATCTTAGGAAAAAGTGTTCAAAGGTTTTACGTCTATCAGATGGATCCTATTCCCTTATTCCCTTTGGAGTCCACATTTATGAGACAGCTGGGAAAGGGAACTTCCAGGTACTGTACATGCATTTAAGAGGGTTTGCAGCAACCACCAGCACCAAAGGCGGGGTTTCAGGCTGGTGTGAGAGGCACCTCTGGTGAGGCAGGCATTCTGGCGCTCATACACCACGAGATACAGGAAGCATCCCACTTCACCTGTCTTTATTCTGTTCCGTAGCATCTCTGCCATCTAGAACAGGACGTGGCACCTGGTAAATGCTCAAAAAATATTTACTGACTGGGTGCATCTGTTCAGAGGTGATTCCAGATTGTGTCATTCAGGGTTCAAACAGAGAAGCAGATCAGGTGGGAGATATATATTACAAGGTTTATTGCAAGGATTTAGCTTGGATGATGGTGGCGACTGCCTAGGAAAGTCCAAAATCCATAGAGCAGACCATTAGGAAGGGCGGGCTGGAGCCGCTGAATTTCTCCTTCAGAGAAATCTCAGCTCTGCTTTTAAGCCTTCCTATTGATCGAATTGGTTCCATCCAGATTATCTAGGATAATCTCTAGGATTATCTAGGATAATAATTGATTATGGATTTTAATCAATTTACAAAACACCTTCACAATAACACACACAAAACTTTTTTTTTTGCTTTTGAATCAGTATATTAAGGAGACATTCATACATTTCAAGAATTGCTTAAATTCTGATATCCAGATTTAAGCTTGTGAACATATGACTTTAAACATACAATTAAAGCTATTCATAATTTGCTATTCTACCAACATTAAATTAGTTACTTTGGAGCATAAGTTAAATGGTTTAAAGTAATATATGGAATTTAAGAAAAAAAAATGTCATGAAGAACCTAGGGGTAAGACAGGAATAAAGACACAGACCTACTAGAGAATGGACTTGAGGATATGGGGAGGGGGAAGGGTAAGCTGTGACAAAGTGAGAGAGTGGCATGGACATATATACACTACCAAACGTAAAATAGATAGCTAGTGGGAAGCAGCCGCATAGCACAGGGAGATCAGCTTGGTGCTTTTTGACCGCCTGGAGGGGTGAGATAGGGAGGGTGGGAGGGAGGGAGACGCAAGAGGGAAGAGATATGGGAACGTATGTATATGTATAACTGATTCACTTTGTTGTAGGGCAGAAACTGACACACCATTGTGAAGCAATGATGCTCCAATAAAGATGTAAAAAAAAAATAATAAAGTAAGCCTGTAACATACCTGCAAAACACCTTCCTAACTCATACATGCAAATTACTTCTCATCACTCTAACCTCTAAGTTACCCTGCTCCAGAAGTGACTACTCTAAGGCTTACTGTGGTCCAAAGAGAAGGAAGAAAGAAAAAAAAAGTAACCAGGACCAATAGCTAGATATATTAAAAAATGTTTAGTATTTGAATAGTGTTTAGTATTTGAATAACTGGGCACTAGAGCGCAGCCAAGGTTGACAGATCAAAAAGACTATGAACTGGTGATTAAAGAAACTTCCCTCTAGTTTCGTCTTGGGCGCCGACAGCGTAGCTAATATCAACCTGAATACTTCTGATGATGTTCTTCTGATGACTGAATTCAGCTTTGTTGCTCTCTCTGACTTCAGTTGCTTTAACCAAAAGTGCAAACCCTGAGCTTCTTCTGTCATCTGTTGATGTTCAAGGGTTCGAGTGGTCTGGAAGGGTAAGTCGCTCCTCTCTGATTTGCCAGAAGCGAGTGGTTATATTAGCTGAGGAGCCATCACACTGATTTCAGTGATTTGACTCTGGTACAAGTTCTGCGGGGCCAGAGGGTGGGATGATGCTTTTGCCTTTGGCCTCGGTAAACATTTTATGCTTGTCATGGTGGTTGAAATGCTGGATTTGATCTTTTATTTATGCGCCAGGAGGTTCACAGTAAATGAGGGGTGTGGTCTGTTAGGGGAAAGTGGCTGTGGCTTGGCCGCTGTGCACCCTGTCAGCACACACGCATATTCTGTAACATGTGAATGCATCGTGCGGGGGCTGCTCCTGAGAAAGTGTGGGCAGTGGTCTGGGGGAGGGGAGGGGAAGCGGTGGAGCATGGTAGAAACAGCACGGGACTGGGAAGGAGTTCCTATTGCTCACTAACTCCTACTACTTCTCATCTGTCAGGTTTCTCCAATCCTCTAATCATTCCTTCATTACCTAGGACATACTGAGTTAGTGCCAGGCTAAGCCATAGCCTTCTAGAATTCAATAGTGAACAAGACAGACCTACCCCTGTCCTTTTAGAGCTTACTATCGAGCATATACTATGAGTAATAATGATCCTATCCTTAGTACTTACTGAGGGTTATCCTGTCCCAAGCATGTTGTTTATGATGGAAGTAGCAGGGAGTTAGTGTACGTTAGGTCAGGGGAGACTCTGGAAGAAGATGACTAATTATTAATGCTTTTCCTGCTTTGGACTCATGTCGTTTCTCTGACCTCATTTCCTCTGCTCTGTGTCCTGTCCCTTGGCTGTTTCGGGCCACCCCCTGGCTTGTCTACTCTCTGATCATCCTCTTTATCCTGACCTTTTGCTCGGGCTCTTGTCTTGAATCTCCAGCTGCGTGATGGACACCTCCTCATGGGAACCCTCATGCATTTCAAAGGCATGACATATGTGGAAGAACTCAACATTGTCATTATTTTTTTTTTCTTCCCTTTTCTGTCTCTGAGAATTTTATCACAATTCTTTTTTTTCATTATGTTAAAATCTTAGTCACCTTTGATCTACCCTCTCTATCACACCTGCCAGTCACTTAGCCCTACCCTTAGTACCTGGGCAAGTTATTAACTGTGTTGCAGTTATTTCATCTGTAAACGAGTCGTGTCCATCTCATAAGGTTGTGATAAAGGTTAGATGAGTCAATGCGTGTGCAGTACTTATTAAAGTGCCTGATATAATATCAGCATTCCATCCAGGTACATCCTCTGACCCCTTGTTTCTCCATGTTTTTCCTCTTAACTTTTTGCTTTTTTAACTCTGATTGTCTATTATATTTCTAAATTATTGTTTGCAAAGTAGTCCACGGACTAGTGGCTGGACCTACATGAACTGCATGATACATGATATACTTGTTTTTCTTCACATTTCCCTGAAAACTCTCTCTCTCACTCACACACACACACACATACACACACAGGTATACATATAAATATATACATATATACTAAACTATAACACACGTATACACACATATGCATATATGTACTGAACTGTACAAACACACACATATATATATAGATTCACATATACTCTCTTCTTTGTTTCTTAATTAATTGACTCAGTGTTTTGATAATGCTTCAAAAAGAAAAAGACTTATTGTATGATGGTGAAAGGTTAATTTTTCAAAACTGTCCAGAGAATAGCTTTCCATCTCACTCATCATCAGAAATATATATATATATATATA
>NW_020173773.1:1154832-1157636 GCF_003031525.2 Neophocaena asiaeorientalis asiaeorientalis
TATATACATGTATACATTTTTTCAATGTCCCAATCTTTCTGATAAGGGTGGATTTGCTGACTGGTCTTAGTGAAAATTATCTGGGGTGATGTTCTCAGGGACTCTCTGTCCCCGTGAAATGGATCCACTCAAGAGACACAGAAAACCTTCCTTAGATAAGCGCATGTAAATGGTTTCTGTGATGAAAATAGCAATGTGAGGTAGTGCCAGGGATTTCAGGTTCACAGAGTATAGTTAGGATTTTTCCCGACTCATTGCACACTGTAATTTCATCATTATGTACATCTTTTAATTATGGGCTCTAATTGCCTATTTTAGTTCTGTAATTAGATATAAAGATGTTAATTTTGTAGATATTACAATCAGCTCAAATATACTTCCAGATTCTTTCCCCCACCCTAACCTTTCAAAGAAAATTAATATATCATTTAAAAGTTTGTGCACAGGGCTTCCCTGGTGGCGCAGTGGTTCGAACACGGGTTCGTGCCCCGGTCCGGGAAGATCCCACATGCCGCGGAGCGGCTGGGCCTGTGAGCCATGGCTGCTGAGCCTGCGCCTCCGGAGCCTGTGCTCTGCAACGGGAGAGGCCACAACAGTGAGAGGCCTGCATATCACACACACACAAAAAAAGTGCACAGAAGAAGCGTCTCAGAGGGCAGCTTTTGGGAACCAGTGGGTGTTTTCATGGGAAGGATATGGGAGCATTACCCTGATTATATTCCCTGTAGACTGTGCAGCTTCATGTCAGAGAGACCTTGCTGGGGCTAGGGCAGTGAGGACTCCTTTTATTTATATAGAACCAATTTCTCTTGACTGGAATATTTAAGGTGACATCAATTCTTAATGAATCTCAGGAGAGGAAGGAACTAATGTTAGAGCAACTCTGGCTTTTCGTTTCTCTTGCGACTTACTATTTTTTTTAACGCTGTTTTTTAAAAAAATTTTTATTAGACTATAGTTGATTTACAATGTTATATTAGTTTCAGGTGTACAGCAAAGTGAATCTGTATTACATATACATATAGCCACTCTTTTTAAGATTCTCTTCCTATATAGGCCATTAGAGTAGTGAGTAGAGTTCCCTGTGCTATACAGTAGGTTCTTGTGACTTATTGAAGATGAAAAGGCATTTTAGATTCATGAAGTTTATATTTTTTATTTGTGTATGGGCAGCTGATTATCTATCTATGTTTCTATCTATCAGTCTATCATCTCTGTATCATCAGAGAGAGGGAGGGAGAGAGAGAGAGAGAGCGAGCGAGCAATTGCCTTACATTTTTAACAAGCACAGACCTTAATTAAACTAGAATTTATTTTATAAGAACTCTCAATAATTCAGATCTCTCTTCATTTCTTTCTCTAGCTATAGCACTGTACTTTAAAAAAAGACCTAAAAGATAGGGGTTTTCCCTATAGGCCATACTATATATTCTACATATTTATCAAGTTGCCCCTATTTATAAATTTAAGCAAAAAGAGGAGTTTGGTAGAGTAGAAAGAGCCTTAGTAAGGGTCCTGGCCCTTCCATCTTCTCTTTTTGCATATATAGACTCTCTCTATTTCATCTCACTGGTCTCATACTTTAAATGCTGATTATATGCTTTTGTTCTTCAAATTTACACCTCTAGCCCCAACCTCTCCTCTGAGCTCCAGATCCAGGTAACAGTTAGAACTCTTGATATTCCCACTCGGATGACTCATAGGTATTTTATGCTTCTTGTGTCCAAAACTGAATTTACTTTTCCCCCAAACTCTTTGTTCTTCTATTCTTCCTAGACTCGGTAAATGACAACACCATTCACTCAGCTAGCCAAGCCAGAACCCTCAAAGTCATCCTCAGTGGTCCCTCTTTCTACACGTGAGCCATCAGCAAGGCTTGTTTTTTCTCCAGAAAATATCTTAAATCTGTCCAGTTCCCTCTTTCTCTGTTGCCAGCGTCCCGGTTCAGGCTGCCACCGCTGCTCACCTGGCTGACTGCAATAGCTTCTTGTTTTCTTCTCTTTGGTGCCTGTCCCTCTTCATCTTTCCCCCAATGCCAGCAAAAGCAATTGTTATAAAAACAAAACGAAACAGATTGGTTCATGTCACTCCCTTGCTTAAAAAATTTTATGGATTTCCTTTGTATACAACTTGAACCTCTTACCATGGTGTATTAATCATTTCAGGCTGCCATAACAAAATGCCACAGACTGCGTGGCTTAAACAACTGAAATTTATTTCCTCACAGTTCTGGAGGCTGGAAAGACCAAAATCAAGGTCCGGCAGGGTTTAGTTTCTGGTAAGAGCTTCCTTTCTGGCTTGCAGAGGCTGCCGTCTTGCGCATGGCATAGAGAAAGAAAGTGAGTTCTCGGGTTCTCTTCTTATAAGGACACTAATCCTATCAGATCAGGCCCCCACCCTTATGATCTCACTCAACCTTGTTTACCTCCCTATGCGCCCTATCTCCAAATACAGTCATATTAGGGGTTATGGCTTCAACATATGGATTTTGGGGGAGACACAAGTCTGTCTATAGCCCCTGGCTTTGAAGCTTTCTGTGGTGTGGTACTCTCCACTCACCATGGTCATCTTCAATCTAGCCACTCTTAACCCTTCTTCGTTTCTTGAACAGGTTAATTTCTTTTCTGTTTAGGACCTTTATGCAAACTATTTTATTTGCCTGGAACAACTAGCATCACCCCCTGCTTCTGCCCTTTCTTCTGGTGATTCCTTTATACCCTTCAGGTCTGAGCTTTCACCTTCTCAGGGAAGGCCTTCTATCTGCAGATACCCTTTTTTTTTTTTTTTTTTTTTTTTTGATATGC
>NW_020173773.1:1158063-1312122 GCF_003031525.2 Neophocaena asiaeorientalis asiaeorientalis
TCTCTGCACATCCCCTTTTTTTTTTTTTTTTTTTTTTTTGCGATACGCAGACCTCTCACTGTTGTGGCCTCTCCTGTTGTGGAGCACAGGCTCCGGACGCGCAGGCTCAGCGGCCACGGCTCACGGGCCCAGCCGCTCCGGGGCATGTGGGATCTTCCCAGACCGGGGCACGAACCCGTGTCTCCTGCATCGGCAGGCGGACTCTCAACCACTGCGCCACCAGGGAAGCCCACCCTTATTATTCTCAATCCCTGTGTGCTGGACGTTTCTGTCACAGGGCTCAGCATGCCTTGTAATTATTTCCCCCAACATGTAAATTCCACTAGGGCAGCAATTCATATACTCACTGATGAGGCTATCCAGCATTTAACACAGAACCTGGAACATATTCTATACTTGATAATATATATTGAGGAATGAACGAATGAGTAACAGACACTCTGCCTCCTAGGAATGAATAATTCAGAGCAGGATTAGTGCATTTTCATAGGTAGTCAACGAACAGGGTAAAGTGTGACGTTTACTTTTGGTGAGAGCAGACCATGCCTTTTGCTTTACTATTTCACCAACAAATCTCTCTTTTTTCCAGTTTTTTTTCTTGCGGTAAACACACATAACATAAAAATACCATTTTTAAGTATACAGTTCAGTGATATTAAATATATTCATAGGGCTTCCCTGGTGGCGCAGTGGTTGAGAGTCTGCCTGCTGATGCAGGGGACACGGGTTCGTGCCCCGGTCCGGGAAGATCCCACATGCCGCGGAGCAGCTGGGCCTGTGAGCCATGGCCGCTGAGCCTGCGCGTCCGGAGCCTGTGCTCCGCAATGGGAGAGGCCACAGCAGTGAGAGGCCCGCGTACCGCAAAAAATAAATAAATAAATAGATAGATAGATAGATAGATATATTCATAATGTGCAACCATCACCACCATCCATCTCCATAGCTCTTTTCATCTTGTAAAACTGAAACTCTATAACCATTAAATGATAATTCCCCATTTTTCCCTCCCCTCAGCCCCTGGCTACCATCATTCTACTTTCTGTCTCTCTGATCCCCCTTTTGTTTTCACCAGTTCTTCTGAACACACAATTCAGTCAGAAGTCTGAATTTGAGTCCTATTTCTGCCCCCTCCCTCATATTCTGGTGGATAATATTGTACAAAACTTATCATTTGCTAATTACCTTGTAATTATTATTACTAAAGCTAATATCAACGTTGGAAACCCATCTGGAGTTTCCTTTCTAGAACCACTTTAACAGTGAGCGATAAATACTGCAAACCAATTTTTCACAATTGGGAACCGAGGAGAGACACTGCTTCATTCAACAAGCACTTCCTAAGGGCTTCTCGTGGTCCAGCGACGATGCTGGACCCTCTGGATATGGGAATGGATAATACAGGGATCACAGGCTAGTGGGAGGATGGGAATGTAAATGAATGAGTGGAAGAAAGGGATGCTGGTGTTGGCACAGCACTCACCACACAGCAGAGTGGATGGGACCACAGAGGACATGTGGTCAGTTCTGTGAGGGCATGATGGTGAGAAAGGGGAGGCTGGTGATCATGTCACTGTTGGTGGTGAGTTTACCAGTCAAAAGGCACAGATGAGCAAAGGCTTGGAGGCTGGAGATAGGTTGGGGCTTTCAGTGAACCGCAATTCAGCCTGCTGAAGCGTGTGTTTCAAAGAGAATGTGCCTGGCCCAAAGACTTGTACATAGTAGTCACTTAGTTTATATTCAGTAAATGAATGAGTGGATAAAAGTGGCAGGGGGAGGCCAGAGACATTGGGAGAGGCAAGGTCATGGAGGGCCTCATATGCTGTGCTAGGGCTGGTGATGGGAGTTGAGAGGTGGCCGGTGGAGTCTTTTTTAAGCAGGGAAGAGAATTGCAATTTTTTAAAAATCCCTTTGGCTGCAGAACAGAGGATGTATTGGAGAGAATGAGAGTGAAGCCATAAGCACAGACAGGAAGGGTCATAGCATTAGGTGGGAGCTGAAAGTGTGGACAAGAAGGACCTTCAGAGATGGTTATATAATCCAGGGAGAAGGCCTGGGACTGGCTGAGCAGTGTGGAGAGGTAGAGACAGGCAGGTGGAAAGCTACAATCTGGGAACTGATTGGAATGTGTGGGCACAATTAAGTTGCATGTGTGTGCATTAGAGAGAGAAAGTTGGAAAGTGTGTGTGTGTGTGTGTGTGTGTGTGTGTGTGTGCGTGCACATACATGTAGGAATATGCAAGTGAGCAGTCAAAAATGATTTCTACTATTGCTTATCTATTTGGCCTAAAGGCTCATGAAGCACTCCTTATGCCTTACTCCCGATCACATACTCCTGATCACATGCTCCAAGTCACATGCAGAAATGGGCAGAACAGCTCAGCCCAGTAATTCCTCCCTGAATCACATTAAGCTGTTTCCAGCCAACTTAGTTAATCACTCCCCCCGTATGCTCACACAGCACTTTCCCCCATTACACTTGTCACACCACTATTTTTACGAGTTTATATAATACTTCCTCCTTGCTAGCGAAAGGAGAAAATGTGAAATCCTTATGGATGGGAAAACGCGTCATTTATCTTTCTATCCCCAGAGCCTAACTTATTCAGGCACATAGTAGGTTCTCTAATGTTCGTTGAATAAGCTAACGGAAAAGCAGCCGTTTTGTAGCTTACTTAGCCAAAACCTACAGTCTCCAAAGCAAAGTCTCATTATTGCCTCCTGTATTTTGGAAACAATGCTAATAATGGTTACCAACTTTAAAGAACCTGCTGTGTGCTAGTTACGATGCCAGGTACATTATGTGCAATGTTTTTAGAGGTCCTTGGAGTTTAAAAAATCCTAGGAGATGAATAGTATCAACTGCCTTCTACAGCTGACAGAGGGAGGCTCATGAAGGTCAAGTCACTTACCAAGTTACACAGCTAGAAAGTACAGAGCTACAGCTGGAACCAAAGCCTGGCCCCTAACCCCTGTGTCCTGCAGCCTGCCGTTCCCTGTGGTGCCCCAGCCCTGCACTCTGTTTCTTGCATGATGGCAGAAGTCACTGCCCTTCCTGTGAGAAATGAAAGGTTTAATCTGGTCAAAGGAAACAGTGTTTCCTCTGTGCTCAAGGAGGTTTGGCCAGTTGCAGAGAGGGAACCAAAAACAATATTATCCCAGAGATGTGGCCAGTTTGGGTTAACTCCAGTGCTGGAGGCTGGGAGCTGGTTCCCAGGAGCACAGGAGGTATGATAATCGTTCAGTTAATTCCAAGCTCATGGCGGGTTGAGGATAAAGGTTCCCCTTCCCTCGAATGTTGGCCTTTTTCTTTTCTTCCCCTAGCACTCAGGCAGGATGCTTTCTACTCCGGGTTGGTGGGAGGGGGGGGTCACTTCCAAATTCTGCTGCTACTGGGTTGCAAACTCCAACTTTACCGAGGGTTTGCTATTTCCAACTCTAGTTACTATGGTGGATTCAAACAGAAAGGCAAAGACTCCCTATCTCCAGATCGCCTTGCATGTAGTTAGTATTCTATTAATATTTTATTTTTTGATGGGTCCTAACTGTCTGGTTAGTCTTTGTAAGGCTCCATTCATGGATAAATCACAGTTGGTCTTCCCAGGCTCTTTAGCTCTTTTCCCAGTGGGTTCCTCATTGTCGTGGGTAACCCAGGGAGAAAGAGGAAGCACAGAGGAGGCTCTCCCACATGGGCAGGTGGGGGTATCCAAGGGAGGTGTTTTAGCTTGTTTTCTTTCTGCCTGACTTTTCTACACTCTCCAGTTTGGATGACTCATCCACACAGTCTTTTTATTTAGCATCTTGGGACTGAATAGCACCTCCCAGGGAGCCCTAAGCCCTGAGAACTGGGCAGAATTGAACACGGGGAGGTTGTGAATTTTGGGCAGTCAGGGATTTGGGGGTTGCAGGGAGGTATCCTACTTCCAAAACCACTTCCCTCATCTGATGGATATTAGCTTCATTCCCTTAGGCTTAGATCTCTACTTTAGACACACTGTTAATTACCTCTCTCATTTCATAGTATTTATACCTATGTGTTGGGGTTTGGGCAAGGGTTTAAAAAAAATTATGGAAGGGGATCCATGAAGAGTTTGGGCAACTTGTAGGGAAGGGAGAGGGTGAACTTAGTGAGACCTGAAGTCAGTAAAGGTCACTCATTTGGGAGACCCTGAGTTCTGCAGACAGATCTTCCAACATCTAGTAGTTATGTAAGATATATATAGTTATAACTGTTAAGAACATGGCCTTGCAGCCAAACTGGCTGAGTTCAAGAGTTAACTCTGTTACCTACCTGTTTTCTGGCCTTGGGCAGGTTAGGGAACTTCTCTGAGCCTTATTTACTCGTATGTAACTTAATGATAATAATCATTTTTACCTCACAGTGTTGCCGCAAGAATTGGATAACGCGCTACATGTAGAAAACTCAGAATAGTACATGACACGCAGTAAACACTCATTAAAATGAGCTATTATTAATATTCGGTCTGTCTAAATAAAGTCTGGCCCACCTGGTATGTCAGTCTCTCTCAAATAAACCCTCTGGGATTCAGCATTAGAAACCTAGGCTTGCAAAAAGTTAGGGGTGGGAGGAACCTTAGAGACTCTGTTTTGTAGTTGAGGAAATGTAGGCCCAAGGTCGCAGAGTGAGTCACGGAGGCATTAGCAAACAGTGTCCTGTCTGTTGCCCAGAACATGTTTCTTCTCACAGGGCTGCCCATCGTTGGCCTGGAGGGCAGATGGACCAGTCCTCCAGGTGTGACCTCATATCTCCCAGTAAAGCCATCTCCTCTCAAACAGTGGCACAATTTCTATGGGAGTCTGTCAGATAACATGGTATAATAGGTTGTGTTCAAAGACCAGTGAGGGAGAGGAACTGCCCCAGCCACTGATCCCCGGATTGAATTTGGTGAGGGGAGTTCGGTGGAGCCTGAGTGTCCTGGAGGCCTGTGTGTAAAGAAGTCTTTGATAGGGAATGAGGAACACAAAAGTTCTCAAAGATACAGTTGAACATATTTTTGAGTCGAGGACTTGGGAAATTTTTGTCGTGATGGTTCCTGCAATGCTGAGGCATGTTAACAAAAATGATGCTCCCTAGCTCATTTCTTTCTTGTTAAAGGCCTCAGTTCACGAGTCTTAGACATATTTACAATGACGTTGGGGAAAATGGACTCCTTTAAGAAAAAAAGTATAAAAATAATACAACCCAACCTTAGAGAAGATTTTTTTTCTGGCGGAGAGGACTTTTCTCATCATCCTATCAGCTGAACACATTTGAGTCTTTTCCTATAAACACAGTGTTTTATAAAGTTGAAATTATAGAGCTAAACATTTCTAAGAAAACTCAAGTCCTGCTCTTGCTGACTATTCTCAGGGTAGTCAGTCTGGCTTCTTTTGGGGGAGGAAAATGTTGCATCCTTGCAAATGGGAGCATTGGAGTCTGTTTCTGTGATGGATGTGGTGGAAACCAGACTCTAAGCCTGAGCTCTGCTTCTGTGTTTGCTGGATGACCTTGAGAAAGTGTCTTCACCTTTCTGGATTTGCTTTCTAGCTTTTAGAACATAGATTACTGATGCACGGGTGATAGTTACCAGCTGGTTTACTGTGTACTGTGTTCGGTCTTGACACAGGCAAAACGTTTCCAGGGACTCAGGGTAAATTCTCATCTGTGTGGTCTTTGACTGCAATTTAGTTGATTGATTTATATGATTTGTAATTGTGGATTGATTGAGAGCTTTTACTATTTGTTTTTCTTCTATGCTCCAGGTCCTCTCCTCTCTGTGACAACAGGGTTCATTTACCAGATCATTTTGTCCTTCTGTTTTCATTAATTAATCCACTTAAGCCAACCCAGATCCCAGGAGACCTTGCGTAGATGATGGGGGTGGTAGGAGAGTGAATGTTCCAGTGCAGAAATGTTCACAGCTGAAGGGAGCCATGAGCTGTGTGCAGAACTCCACTTCTCTGCCCTGAGTCATCTTATTTGCTGCTTCATTTCAAGAGAGGAAGGTTAATTTTGGGTCCCCTTTGGAACATTCAGGGGACTCTTGCCAAATCCAGGAGAGCCTTGAACGGTAACCTCATGAGGCCCCTGGATGTGTCTGTGTGTCTGCTTTGGACCAGACCCAAGGTGCTGCCCTGTGTCCTATCCACAGTGAGGGTGGAGGATGGGGCTCAATGTTTATCTTGGCAGACCTCACTTGAACTGGACACTGCTGTTTTGTTGGCTCAGGTTGAAGTATACCTCTCTTTTTTTCATTGTTCGGGGACTCTCTCCCCTGAACTTGGTCTGCCAATGATTTTGACCCCTGTTGCTCAGGTCCTCTGGGATCTTAAGGAGAGCAGTGTTTCTCCCTGCCTGCCCAAATCTAATAGCAGTCACTTATGACCAGCATGCATGGCTACAAGTACTATCAGGTCAAAGGTCTAGCCAGTGAACTAGAACTTCACTTCTCTCCCTACTGGGGCTGAAGCTCCTGGGTAGATGGACCTGTTAGAATACACATAGTCTGTGCTGAACTACTCCTGGGGCAAGAACAGGGTAGCCTGCTTGCTGCCTAGCTCAGGTTGTGAAGCACAGTGGATGCGAGCAAGCATGCTGGTGCTAGGGTGGGATCAAATGCCAACTCCACTGCTACCCGGATTTGTTAACTTAGGCAAACGTGTCTCAGTTTGCTAATTTGTAAAATGGGTGTATTTTGAGGACATTGTATTGAGGATTAAATGAGCTAATAAGTTAGATTGAAGCATATGTAATTGCTGATATTTTAACTGTTGTAAACCTATAAACATAACAAAGATTAGCAGAGTGCTGTATTTTTTTTTTAAGATTTTTTTGATGTGGACCACTTCTAAAGTCTTTATTGAATTTCTTACAACATTGCTTCTGTTTTATGTTTTGGTTTTTTTGGTCGCAAGGCATGTAGGGTCTTAGCTTCCTGACCAGGGATTGAACCCACACCCCCTGTATTGGAAGATGAAGTCTTAACCACTGGACCACCAGGGAAGTCCCTAGCAGAGTGCTTTAAAAACATGACTTCTATATGCTGTCTAAGAAACTTACTTCAAATATAATGATATAGGCATGTTGAAAGAAAAAGGATGAAAAAAGCTATATTATAAAAATATTAACCAAAAGAAAGCTGGAGTGGCTATATTAATAGATGTGAAAGTCCTCAACAAAATATTAGCAAATTAAATACAACAATGTATTTATACATTCTTTTTAATGTATGCTACAACCAAGTGGGATTTATTCCAGCTATGCAAGGATAGTTCAATATGAAAAATCACATGATTACATTAATTGGTATAGAAAAGTCATTTGACAGAATCCAACACCGACTCATGATAAAAACTCTCAGCAAGTTAGGAATAGAGGGGAATTGCCTCACTTGATAAAGAATATCTATAAAAGGTCTATAGCAAACAGCATACTTAATAATGAAAGACTGAATGCTTTCTCCCTAAGACTAGGATCAAGACAAAGATGTCTCCTCTTGACACTCTTATTCAACATAGTCCTGGAAGTTCTAGCCATTGCAAAAAATAAATAAAGGAATTGGAAAAGAAGAAATACAACTATGTTTAAAGATGACAGGATTGCCTACTTATAAAATCCCAAGAAACCTACCAAAAACCCCCCCGCCTGGAACAAATAAAGCGTTTCAGCAAAGTCACAGGGTACAAACTCAACAAGCTCATAAGATACAAAAATCAGTTGTATTTCCATATATGACCATGTGGACACCAAAATTAAAAATACAATGACATTTATAATCACTCAAAAATACTTACATATCTATTTAATAAAACATGGACAGAACTTGTTTGCTGAAAATTATAAAACCTGAGAAGAGAAATCAAAAGGACTAAATAAATGGAGAAATATACTATGTTCATGGATCAAGACTCAATATAGTAAAGATGCCAGTTCTCCCCAAATTGATATATAGGTTTAGCACAACTCTTATCAAAATATTAACAATTTTTTTAATGAATACAGACCAGATTACTCTAAAATTTACATGGAAAGGTCAAGGAACTATAATAACTAGAACCATTTTTAAAAAGAATCAGTCTACCCTGTTTGAATACTTAAGTAGCTACAGTAGTCAAGACTATGGGTACGGGCTGAAAGAATAGACACACAGATCAAAGGGATACAATAGAGAATCCAGAAATAGACCCACACAAACATGGCTCTGTGTGGCTTTATTTTGCAAAAAAGCTCTAGATCCAGAGTCAGGAGGCCCAAGTTTAGGTCCCAGGACTACTATTCACTTGCTGTGTGGCCTTGGACCAGTGACTTCTTCCAGTTCTAAATGTCTTTGATTCTTTGGGTCTAAACCACTTAACTTTTTCTGTCTCAGTTTCCTCTTCTATTTAAAGGGGACATCCTGTCCTCTTTCTTCCAACCCTCTGTTTACGGCGGGGGGTGGGGAGGGACAAAATACCTTTCTCTTTTATGTATCAAGGACTCTACAAACCAAAAGAATTACTACACTGATTGCATTCTTTTTTTTTTAAATGAAACTCTTTTTTAAAAAAAAATAAATTTATTTTTGGCTGCATTGGGTCTTTGCTGCTGCATGCAGGCTCTTCTCTAGTTGCAGAGAGCGGGGGCTACTCCTTGTGGTGGTGCGCGGGCTTCTTGCAGTGGCTTCTCTTGTTGTGGAGCACGGGCTTTAGGCACGTGGACTTCAGTAGTTGTGGCATGCGGGCTCAGTAGCTGTGGCTCACGGGCTGTAGAGCGAAGGCTCAGTAGTTGTGGTTCACGGGGTTAGTTGCTCCGCGGCATGTGGGATCTTCCCGGACCAGGGCTCAAACCAGTGTCCTGTGCATTGGCAAGCGGATTCTTAACCACTGCGCCACCAGGGAAGTCCAACATTGATTGAATTCTTAATAAACCTCAACACCATCAGAACTTGTCTCTGTGCCCCCAAAGTCAAATGCCAAGAACTTTAGTGTAATTTGTTAATTTGGTTTCTTTCTTTCTTTCTAACACCATCAGTTCCTCATCTGGACTTCTTAAAGAGCATGAGGAATGGGACTCATTTTTGTGGAAAAGATTTTGGAGTTCTCCAAGGCCCAAAGTTCTGGGTTTGGCTACGTAATAAACTCCTGAGAATGTCTGTGAATAAGACATTTATAGTAATTTATGAGAGGTTCAAAGATAGATGCTGTGTTTCCCAGTAGAATACTTCTGCTTGTGTGGGCAGAAAGATCTTGAAATAATTCAGCCAACTATCAGCCAAGCACCCAAAGAAGATTATATGTAAAGTCATGTTGTGTGGGTACTGGGAGCTTCGAAAGCCACATACATGGAATGCAGATACACAGATAGACACACACACACATGCAGTCTCACACACACACACACACACAAAACAATAGCACCCTTAGCATCTATGCCACCTTCTGTGTTTAGTACTGTAAATACTCCTGGTTAAAACCAAGTAAGAAAATTTAAAATATATAAATGTCGTTAACACCCAAACTTTAACTGGGCCATGAGAACTTTTCTCTCTTATGCTACTGAGGCAGTACAGTATAGTGGTTAGAAGTATGAATTCTAGAGGCAGACTGCCTGGGTTGAAATCACAATCTCACCATTTATTAGCTATGTTTTTAGACATATTGTTTAACTACTTTGTGCCTGGTTTGCTCTTCAGTATAACTGGAATAATACCATCTCATAGGACTGCTGTGAGGATTTGAAGAAATAATTTATGCTGAGCTCCTATGCATAAAACACATTTAGAACAGAGTAAAACAGAAATAATTGTGTTCTTTCGTATAATGTATGAATGGAGTGGGACAGTTGGAGGCCCACTGCCCTAAAATAATATCTCCATATATCTTGTCATGGTACTGTTGCCACAATACTCCTACAACATTATTCATTTCTTTGTTTGAGTCACTAAATACAAAGATTTTTTTTGAGGCGGGTCGGTGGAGTGATTTATAAACCAGCTTATTAGACTGAGAGGCAGTTTGAAGACCTGGGTTAGGGGCCTGGGTCTAATCTCTGGGCTCCTGTTAATAAGGTTTATAATTGTGGAGAAATCAGTTGGGAGTCCCTGAACCTCATTCTAACCTGTACACTGAGGAGGCTGAACTGCATGATCACTGACGTCCTTTCTAGCTCTAACGTCTGAAGAGACAGGGTGCTCCTTAGATGAAGAGATTGTTTTCCTATGGAAGCTTAATAATAGTTAGATATTCTTCGAGCACTGTTTCTGTAGCTGCCACTTTTCTGAGACTTTTGACCTGTTTAACCCTTGCAGCGATCCTATGAAGTAGGCTTTGTCATTATTCCCATGTTACAGATATGGAAACTGAAGCAGAGAGAGGCTAAATGATTTGCCCAAGGTCACGTGGCTATTAAGTGGCAGAACTGGGATTCATATCCAGATAATGGAGAGTACACACGCTAGGCATTTTATTCAACAGCAGGCAGTGCTAGGCAAATAATAATTAAAGAAGAGGGTCTGTGTGAGAATACCTGGAGCTTCATATAGATCCTCAGTAAACATTTATCATTCTTGTTGTTGACTATGCTGATACAGATCTGGTGGGGATGGAGGAAATGCTTGAGGCACTAAACCAGAGGTGATATTGCCTGGACCAGACTGGGGTCAGGGAAGAGTTTGAATTCTAAGACCTTGACCTCATCAATTTGGGCCCCAATATAGTTACTAACCTGATCCCACGATAAATAATGAGTGTTTAGAGTACACATACCAAGCATTAATGGTGTAATTGAGTGGATCATTTTTATTTATTTATTTATTTATTTATTTGCAGTACGCGGGCCTCTCACTGTTGTGGCCTCTCCCGTTGCGGAGCACAGGCTCCGGACGCGCAGGCTCAGTGGCCATGGCTCACGGGCCCAGCCGCTCTGCTGCATGTGGGATGCAGAACCCACGTCTCCTGCATCGGCAGGCGGACTCTTAACCACTGCGCCACCAGGGAAGCCCGAGTGGGTCATTTTTGTGGGTCCCCTTTTATAAGTTGGTAAAACCAGAGAAACAAGACATGATGTAGGTGGGCATCTGGTGTTTTCACTCGCAGCTTTTAGAAACTGCAACCCAATCTACTAAAAGTTTCCAGGCTGACTCAGTGCAAAGGTGACTGTTGTGGAAAATCTGAATGAGATTGGTTCAGCAACTCGGGTGTTATGCAAGTGAAGGGATGAAGGCAGTTGAAAGAACTTTTGCTCTGGACACATTCTAAGTGACTTTAACCAGGGGGAATACTTGAGCATGGGTTAAGGGTGAAACATGTGAGACTAACATAATTGTCCCGTCAAGCGCCGGCACACACAAATGAACATAGTCTCTTGTTCTGTACAGTGTGAGACTTCTTCTGTGTTTCCTTTCTCTTCATGTGCACAGATGCCTTTACCACCCAAATGCCTTTACCATTTGTCAGATACTTCCTAAGTGTTTTACATGTTACCTCCTTTAGCCTCATGGAAGTCATATGCCGTAGGTATAATTGTTATAGTTTACTGGTAAGGCAGCCGAGGCTCAGAAAGGTTAAGATCTTACCTAAGGTAAGGAAATGGTTCAGCCAAGATTTGAACTCAGGGGGCACCTGGCTCTAGAGTCTAGACTTTTAACCACAATGCTATACTGTCTCTATAAAATCTGCAAAGTTATTGAGTTTAAACTCTGTTAATTGCAAAGCATTTATACTCTATTTCTATTAAACATCTGAACTGTGTGTGGGTTATAGATCTGTCTGTAAGGAAGACTCTGCAGGGGGGTGTCAGTAGACAAGATAATCCAAAAGCTGTCCTAGGTTGAACTCACCTGTTACGGCTGCCACAACCCTGGCTGAAGAAGGTCCAGGAAACTACAAATGATGGAAAGGTAACCTGAGAATGCTCAGTTCCCGGGAGCCCCTGGGCACCTGCCAATCCGTGGCTCAGCTGGTTCTGGCTGTGGTGCTGGCTATCCTCAGAGTCTTGTCAATGAGTTGATATTTTGGCAGCTTTGTTTCCCCTGTGATTCCCTTACAGTGTTTTGCCAGGGAACCACCCACATTTTGTTGTGCGATGCGGTTCCCTAATTCAGTCTGGTCGACTGGACTTTGTTCCAGTAATCAGTGTTGTCATATGTGTTATTCTGTGCATCTCTTCAGGCCAGTGTCAGGGCTGCCCTATGGGTTGGGACCATGGTTCTGGTGCCAGCTGTAACATGATCAACAGTTGCAAAGACAGCCAATGGCAAGACAACAACACAGTCTGTCATGTAGCTGAATTCATGGCAACACATGTGGATTCACATGAATGTCTGTTGTGTGTGGTGATGGCTATACTTGTAGTGCCATCCAAGTGCCAGTCACTGTTTTGTCCTTACCATGACCCTGTGTGGTAGCTGCAGTTATTAAACTTGTTTTATAATTGTAGAAGCAAAGGCACAGAGAGGGTATGTAACTTGGCCCGGGTCACTCAGTAAACAAATGGAGGAATTAGCATTTAAAGCTAAGCAGTTGAGGCCCATCATCTGTGCTCTTGACCACCAGGCTATCCCAGCTGCCCTCTGCTAGGCTTCATAGGGGATGAAGTGACAATTAACACAGGACCTTCCCTCAAAGATTGTCTCATTGGCCTCATTTATTTAGGTTTTGGGTAGTCTTTGGGTTTACATTAAGTTGATGGACTTCTGGAAGAAATATAAAGTGTCATTTATAAGTAATGCTTCAAGGTTTTGTCTCAGGCAAATTTTCCAGAGGGTTTCCCAAGAATACAGAAGGCAATGCTGAGCCATTAGGGCATAAGATCATTTAGTCCCACCTTATTATCTGTGGTTGATAGTAACGGCCATTGTATACTGAGCACGTCCTGTGATCTGGGCACTTCCTAAATACTTTATGTGTGTTTTCTCACCTGATGCTCGCAACTGCTTTCTGGGAGAGGATTGTGATCATTCCCATCTTATGGAAGATGAAATTGAGGTTCAGGGGTGTTATATAAACAGCTTGCGGTCACACAGCTAGTAAATGGTAGGGCTTGGTCTAGGAACCCAGGCAGTCTGGCTCCAGAGTCCATGCTTTTAATTAACCACCACTTTAGGGTGGAAAGCTCACTGGGGTTAGGACAGTCATGCCAACTCTGCCAAAATGTCAACATGTGTAATGCCAGCCATTTCTCCGGTTCTCATTCATTCAGTCAGCAACCATTTATAGCACACCTACTGTGTGCCAGGCGTGGTTAGTGCTGGACAAATCCTGGTGAATAAGACAGACTTGGTCCATGCTCTTGTAGAGTTTACAGTTGAATTATCAGTTTCCTCATCTGTAAAAGACAAGAATTAAAATATACTAACAGCATTTCTCATCCTTTTGAAAACCCATGCCTCTTTTTTTAAATATAAAATATTACGCCTCCCCTAATGGTTTTTGAGATTTCTAAGTAAGTGAATTACCATGACTAAAAATAAATTAAAGCAATTATAATATTGAGTAATTTTTGTTTTGAATAACACAGGCCCTCATCCCTACCCCTAGGGAGACTCTCATATGCTGACCGCTCCCCCCCAACCCTTGGCATTCTTTCGGTGAAGAATCATTGGGATGGTATTCTCACTCTAACAACAAAGGATCTACAGTTAAATTTTCAGTTGCTTTGAAATGTTGGCATTGTGTCTAATTTGTGTTCCTTCTTTCGCCAAGTTTACGCTCTTGGGTTTGTGTGGCACATAAAACTTTACTCATTCCTTTTACTGAAAACCCCTTTCCCCATCCAGGGCATTGTCGTGAGTCATGAGCTCTCTCACCATCTGACGTTTCATCATCTTGTTTATGGAGGGAACACCAAGGAACACGCCCATGTGTCTGACAGAGAGTCCCACAGGCTCCTCCTCTTTCAGTGGCCCTGTTAGATGAAGCTTTTGGCTCTAGGAAATGTCTGGGCTGTTTGTACTTTGAAATTTGCATGGGAACGATGCTTCACAGACCTCTTAGGAACACCAAGTGGCTTATGAGTGCCTCTTGAGAAATGGGCTCTGGAAGGATGGGCTTCTCTATCATACTGCCTTGCACTTGCTTATGCGTTACCCGTGCTGCCTTCTCATTGCTTCGGGGACTCACATATAAACTCTCAGGTATGGTGTCAGCATGCATAGTAAATGAACACAACAGACATGCTGGTTGTGCCGAAGAAGCAGAGAGCAGGATTCTTCCAAAAGTTTTTTTTAAAGATTTTTTTTGATGTGGACTATTTTTAAAGTCTTTATTGAATTTGTTACAATATTGCTTCTGTTTTATGTTTTTTTGGTGTTTTGGCTGTGAGGCATGTGGGATTTTAGCTCCCCTACCAGGGATTGAACCTGCACCCCCTGCATTGGAAGGTGAAGTCTTAACTGCGGGACCACCAGCGAAGTCCCTTTTCTTTTTTAGTTTTGACCAGAACATGAAATCTATCTCCTGAACAAATTTTAAGTGTGTAGGACATTGTTAATGACTGTAGGTACCATGTTGGACAGCAGATCTCCAGAGTATAACCCTCTTACTTAACTGAAACTTTATGCCTTGTTGATTAATAACTCCCCATTTCCCTTCCCCACCTCCTCCAGCCCCTGGCAACCACCATTCCCGTTTTTGATTTTATGATTTTGACTATTTTGTATTCTTTGTGTAAATGGAATCATGTAATACTTGTCTTTCTGTGTTTGGCTTATTTCACTTAGCATAATGTCCAGTTATAATGAGAATTTAGGTACTTGGGGTTCTATAAGGTGTTATAGGTGTTGTGAAAAAATGCAATTTAATTCAATAAATATTGGTGCAGGCACTATGTTCAGTGACAAGCGTATAGAGATGAATAATACCAGTGTTTAGTGGTATGCTGGCAAACGATTAACAATGGGCTCTGTGCGGGAGGGAGGAGCCCTAATGTGGAGCATTTGCTGATTTCCACACTGTAAAAATACTCTGGTTGATTTAAAATACCATGGTTGATTTCAAGCTACTGACATAATGTCAACTGGCTTGCAGACTTCTTGAAAATTTAATAGTTAGCTCTCGTGAGCCTGTACAAGCTGGTCCTGTACTCTGTTGCCAATGACTGCTTTCAAGAAGTTGTCAGTTTAGACTGGAACATAGATAAATTGCAATGCAGTATGATTAAGGCAGAGATAGAAGTACATACAAGGTAGAAAGCTGTTGTGGGAGACAGTGATTAAATTCTGTGATGGGCACGTCCCCTGAGCTGCAGGGGCAGGAAAGATTGTGTAAGGAAGGCAGATGGGTAGGTGGAGACAGGACCTTAAAACATCGCCATTGTCTTCAGGTCAAAAGGAAACACCTTGGCCAATTTTAAGGCCCCTCTCAGTCTAGCGTCACCTTTCCTGGCTAACCTTTTCTTCTGGTCTTGGGAACACATCCCTGCCTTAGCTCACACTATATCCCTCCTTTGCAAAACACTTTCCCTTTGTCTCCATTTCCCTGCTTTCCTCACCCTCCTTTATGAACTCTTTCAAGTCTCAGAAAGTGTGAACCATAAAGGTAAAGATTGATAAGGCAGATTACATCAGAGTTAAGAATTTATGTTCATCAAACCTCAGTGTTAAGAAAGTGAAAGGCAAATAACAGAGTCAGGGTAAATATTTGCAGCAGTTCTAACCAATGAAGAGCTTGCATTTAGAATGTATTAACAGCCCTTACAAGTCAATAAGACAAAGGCAGAAAAAGTGAAAGAGACTTGAACAGGAACTTCACAAGCATTGATCCCCAAATGGCATATATGAAAAGATACTTACCTTCACTAGTCATTGGGAAAGTGAGATACCACCACCCACCCACCACTAAAATGAAATAGATTTGCGCTACCAAATATTGTTGAGGATATGGAACAATGGAAAATAACATACATTGCAGATGAGAGTTGGAATTGATACAATTATTTTGATAACTTTTAGGTAGTATTTATTAAAGCTGAACATATCCATACTCTATGATTCAGCAATTATTTTCCTAGATATATAGCCCACCCCCCCTACCTTCCCAAATACATATGGTCACCTAAAGGTATGTACTGGAATGTTCATAGCAGTGTCAGTAGTAATGGCTCCAAATTGGAAACAACCAGATGTTCATCAATAGTAGAAAGTAAGCTGTGGGCCCTTCATAAAGTGGAATCCCATACAGCTACAAAAGAGAAGGAAGTATTGCTCTGTATAAAAACATGGATGAATCTCACAAATCTAACATTAAGCGAAAGGGGCAAGACACAAAGAATATAAATGAAATTATTCCATTTATACATAGTTCAAGAACAGGTAAAGCTACTGATGGGGTTAGAAGTCAGTTTCCTGGTTACCTTTGGGGAGGAGCAAGGGGGTGAGTGATTGGGAGGGCCATGTTGGGGGCTCTGATGATGTTCTTTTTCTTGCTCTGCCTGCTGGTAACATGGTACATTCATTTTGTTATAATTCATTGAGCTGTACATGTCTGACTTGTGTACCTTTCTGTATGTCTTAGAGTTTCACTGAAAAACAAAGGAGCTTCTGAACCAAAGTGTTACAAATAGAGGCAAGTGTGTGTTTTCTTAAACCACTTCTGTGTTTTCTCTTTCAGCGTTTCCTACCTTTGTGAATTTAATCATGAAACATTAAAAGATACGTTGAGGGTGACCATATGCCAGGAACTATTTTAGATACTGCGGATATATAGGGAACAAAATAGAAAAAAAATGATGCTATCGCGGAGCCCACATTTTCATGGGGACAGAAAGGCGGTTGAACAAATACATAAAATGTCAGGTGGTGATAATTGCTGTGAAGGAATATTAGGGGTGAAGAGTATAGCGAGTAATGGGGCTGGGGGGAGAATTCGGGTACTGATTAAGTTTTGTATAGGGTGAAGAAGACTCTGATAAGGCAGTAGTTGAGCAGGAGCCTGAATGAGGTGACAGAGGAGCCTCAGAGGTATATAGGTGAAGAGTATTCCAGGCAGAGAGAACAGTAAGTGCAAAGGCCCTGTGGTGAGACCCCCAGCTTCCCAAGCCAGAAACTTGGGCCTCACTCTTGGCTTCTTTCTCTCTTATTCAAACCAAACCACAAATCCATTGAATTCCATATGGAAACATCTCTTAATTTTTTCACTTTTTCTCCATCCTTAGTATTCTTGCCTATTCGGGCAACGGTTTCTTAACTCTGCCTTCTCATGTCCCTTTTTTTTTGGAGTCCTCTGATGGGGTGCCCCTTGTGTTCAGAGTAAATGCCCTACAAGACTCCTGCTTTCCTCTCTGGTTTCATTTCTTGCTGCTTGTGCCTTGTACCCCATGCTCCAGTCAAAAACGAAAATGAGCCCACTTCCCCAGATTCCCTCTGAGCCTCTGGTCTCTGGGACTTTCCACATGAGGGTGCTTCCTCTTTCGCAACATCCTTTCCCCTCCCCACCTACTTATTTCAGGCTTTGTACATCCTGCAGATCTTGCCTTGATATTGTTTATTCTGGGAAGTTTTTCCTGCCCCTTAACTGTTGGCCAGGTGTCCTCCCCAGGGGCTCTCATAGCACCCTGTGTCTCTCACTCATTGCTCTCTTATGTCATTCTGTAATTGCCTTTTCGTTTTCTGAACCTCTCGATAAACTCTAAGACACAGGTGGGAAATAACTGTTTCTGTTTTGTGTCCCCGTGCTGAGCGCAGTTCCTGAAGTTTAGAAATTGCACAATAAATAGTAAATGAATGAATGTGTGTTGAACTAGATCCCTGTGATATGACAACAGTCTAGGAGTGTTTTTATTAGTCACTGATAGAAATATTTTATAGTCAAAACAATCTTCATTAACTCCCAAAGGCCAGACCAGCTTTGTGTTTAAGTTCTTGTTCCTGGTAATTTTGTGTTCCATAATTTCTCAAACACATAAATATTATCTTTCAAATGTTAAGATTATCATATTTCACTCAATCCCATGTAAAACTTCAATTCAGAGAGCTTTGAATCTATTCGCAAAAGAATCCAAATGTTGGGCTTCCCTGGTGGCGCAGTGGTTGAGAGTCTGCCTGCCGATGCAGGGGACACGGGTTCGTGCCCCGGTCCGGGAAGACCCCACATGCCGCGGAGCGGCTGGGCCCGTGAGCCATGGCCGCTGAGCCTGCGCTTCCAGAGCCCGTGCTCCGCAACGGGAGAGGCCGCGACAGTGAGAGGCCCGCGTACCGCAAAAAAAAAAAAAAAAAAATTCAAATGTTGAGACCCAAATGTGTTGCTCTGGCTGCAGAGTGGTATCATTATTGTGACTTATTTCTAGAGTTGAGAATTTCTAGAAAAAATTTCCAAATTAAACTGTATTAGTTTTGTCAAGTTTTGGGACTGGTCGGTAGACATTCTTTCCAATTTATCAGGTATGGAAATGAAAGCTTTTAACAGGAGCGAGTGGGAGAAGCAAGAGAAAGAAATAATAGAAACAGCAAAAGTAGTTCTTCTTACGCTGATGGTTTGTACTTAGGTGACAAGTGATGCGCTATTGATCCCTGAGGCATGAGAATTAGAAGAGAGTTGAGCTGGGACTTAAAACGGGGACGGGGCACTGTGCTAAAGCCTCTCAAATTGACCTTTAAAAATTGTTTTAACAGGATTATTTAGAGAATTATAAATATTTGAGCATCAGACACACTCATAGCTGCCATTTATTGAGTGTTTGCTATATGCCAGGCAATATAACTGCTTTAAGTAGACAATCTTATTTAATTCTAATAACACTTGTGTGGAATCAATACCATTATATCCTCCTCTTGCAGATGAGAATGTAAGGCTCAGAGAGGTTGAGTGATTTGCCCTAAGTTACACAGCAGGTCAGTAGTCATGCTGAGCTATGAACCCATTCTCTCTGGCTTGAAATGTGCAAGGGTCCTAAACACTAGGCTCTATTGCCTCCCATATCAAAAGACAAACCATCTACTCCTTCTAAAGCAAAATGCATCTTACTTTAGGTTATCTATTCCTATGGATTATCCATGGCATAATCCACCCATTATGCTCCTGTTCTGGTTAAAGGGTAGGAGAGAAGCAATAGCAAACTCCATGCAAATGTGGGCATCTGAACTACAGAAGACACTGAAGCATCATCTTTTTCACCAAAAAAACACTAAAAAAACTTCACCAAGCGAGGATTCGTAAAAGAAGATCTCTAAGTTGTGGGTGGGGCAGGTGAGTATACTCTTTGAGCAAAAACGAGTTCCTCCCCTTTGGGGGAACATAGATCCTGGAGAGAAAGAGAGAGAACGGCTGGCCATCTTTCCCCGAAGGGCCAGCGGCCCCCTCTCTGGCCTCTGGGCTCAGAACTCTGGCTGAGGGTGTGTTTGTTTGGCTGTGACTCTTTTCCTGCAGTTCCCCTCTCTAGGTGTCATGTTTCGTGAGCTCGAGGGCCAGAGCCTGCCACAGAGCTCCAGGCTCCCGCCTGTTTCAGCCTGAGCCCCTGGCTTTCATCCCTGCCTCCTTGGCCAAAGTAGGGTGAGGGTTTGAAAAATGACACTGATTGGATGCACATTTGATGGGGGTGATTGCTGGACAAGCACCTCACCCATCCCCAGCCCAAAATGAAACTGACAGCTACGCCCTCCTGGTTGGGGCCCAAACCACCACCTTATTAAGAGAGGCCCCTTCCCTCTCCTCCCCACTCACACCCTTGCAGCTTGCCCAGCTCTTCCTGCTGAAATCAGAGGTAGGCCATGTGCTTCGCAGCCTTCTTCCCTGCTCTGTCCTCTGCCCAGCCACTGGTTTTCCTCTGACAGAAAGCCCCCGCTTATTTAACTGGGCTAATCCTCCGCTACAAGCTCCAGAATTCACTTCTGGATTTCTGGACCTTGCGTCCCTGTACTTAGCTGCCTAGAATCTCCGTTTCCCTGTCGAGGTTTCCATCAGAGGCCAACCCAGAGCCCTCTCCTTGTGCCTCCACTCCTCATCTTGCTGAATCCCCCATCACCCCTCTGGGTGGAGGTGAAGGTAAGATTGGTGGGGACTCAGGCATCTGAGCGTCATCTTAGGGCGAAAGCACAGAAGAGAATTAATAGCACGTTTATAAGCAACTCTTTCTCTGCTAATTTGTTTGTTGAACTTCATAGAATTCATGGATTAAGTTTATTGGTTAGAGTGTGTGTTTCTTAGACAAGATGAAATTAGAGACTGTTTTTTTGTTTTTTTGTTTGTTTTTTTTTTTTGCGGTAGGCGGGCCTCTCACTGTTGTGGCCTCTCCCGTTGCGGAGCACAGGCTCCGGACGCGCAGGCTCGGCGGCCATGGCTCATGGGCACAGCCGCTCCGCGGCATGTGGGATCTTCCCGGACCGGGGCACGAACCCATGTCCCCTGCATTGGCAGGCGGACTCTCAACCACTGCGCCACCAGGGAAGCCCGAGACTGTTTTTAAGAAGAACCAAGGACTGTCTTCCGGGAGTGCACAGAGCAGCTCAGCTATCGGAGACAAAGTGGTCTCCTGGGAAGTTCGGAGAACCCAGGTCGTGAGACCCCCCTGACAAGAAGAAATTGAAACTGCAAAATCTCACATAATCATTTGCTGAAAGCTGAAGTATCCCAGTTACTTTATAACTAATGTAGCATTAGACATACTTGGAGGAATATATTCCAGGGAGAGAATGAATCTGGCAACTTTGCATGCTAACCTGGACGGCTTTTTGTTAGGGCAAAGGAGGTGGAGCTTTTTGTTTGTTTTTGGTATGTTTGTTTTTGCTGCCAAGGGGTTATAATGTCATGATTATTTATTATTATATGGATGAGCCCTAGCCATGTACTAGGGATAGTCAAAATATATTTACTATGAGATGAGACATGCTCCAGTCGTTTAAACATCTCCAGTTGTAATAATAATAATAGCTAAGATTTGAAGCCAAGCACTGTTCTAAGTATTAGATCACGGTGGTCCTTTTAGGAAGTTCTGCTGTTAGTATCCCATGTTTTAGATGAGGAAACTGAGGCCGAAGCATTACATAACTTACTTAAAATCACACAGCTAGTAAAGATCAGAGTAGAGATTTAAAGCCAGGCGATCTGGTTCCAGGGCCTGTGGCTCACCCACGGAGCTGTGCTGCTTGTAATGACTGTTGAAGGAGGGGTTACAGCATTAGACGGTCTAGGGTTCTCCATTTCTAGCCCTGAGGATCTAGACTTACTGACTGGAATGCTAGCAAGTGCCAATTAAACACATCTTCTCTGAGACCGAGAACGAGATCTAGGAATTTGTTGGTGATAGATGTTTGTCATTTATCTTCTTGTCCATGTGCCTTAGAACTGTCTTCTCAGGACACCTTGTTCAAGGAAACTGAACACTGAGACAGCTGACTGAGGGGAAAACCCAGAATGTGGGAGAGTTGAGAAGGGGGGAGAGATCAGACAAATGGCAAAGCTCTGTGGGGTACTGTGTCCAAGCAGAGCAGTCCAGGGATTCAGTTCTCAGAAGCTGTCCAGGTAGATGCTCTGCTTACCAGAGGGAATCAGCCCCTTGCTGTGTGCACGCTTGAGGCTGTTCAAAGCCCAGGGAACTATGTATATTCAATATCTTGTAATAACCTGTAATGGAAAATAATCTGAAAAAGTACAGGGAACTACATTCAATATCTTCTAATAACCTATAATGGAAAATAATCTGAAAAAAATATATATTACTGAATCACTTTGTTGTACACCTAAACTAACACAATATTGTAAATCAACTATATTTCAATTAAAAAATTAAAAAAAAAACCCCACCACATCAGGGGAGGAACGGTCTCTGACTCATTCAAGGCATCTAATCCTGCTGCCCCTTTAGGCCTGCCCAGTACGAGGATGTTTTAATTTACGCTTCCATCTCCTGTATTTTCACTCTGGATGTGCCGTGGTGATCGTTTTTCAGGGGAGAAGGAAGAATAGTACTTATCTCAAGCCGGGTTGAGGTCCAGCCCAATGATTGGGGTCGGGTTATTCTCCTCCCAACTCTCCCCTACCTCCTGCTGTGTGGGTACAGCTTACGCATCTTCAGGGCCGGAGAGGGTCGTGGTGAGGAATGTGCCCACCAGCAGAGGCTGACCGCTGGGAAGCTCGTAGGCACCTTGCAACACACAGCTCTCCTCTTGAACTATAAGGGCGTCCAAGGAGCCTGTTTAGAGGGCTCCTCCCTAACTGTTCCCATTGCTAGCTTTGGAGGGCTTCTCCCATCAGTCATGGGCTCCTAAAGAATAGGCTTTATTCCTAAAGGCCTGTCCTGGGTTTTCAGAGGAAAAGGAGGAGAGATTAATAGGTTCTCCCAAGCCTGAAATTGCTCTGTTTGATTCACAGGGCGAGGAGCTTTTAATATGTAATCCTTTGGGGGCTTTGGGGGTGCTGTGAGTGTGTTTTCTGAGGCTCTCCATATCCTTATTTAACCAGAAGTATCTGCAACAAGATGCTCCCTTGGCAGGGAATGCGGGAGAAGGCCAGCATAGACTGCTAACTTACATCAATGCACCATGATGCCTGGGAACATGGGCAGAGGGCAAGGAGATTTTGAGAACTAACTAGAGGCATTTGCATTTGTCAATGCCGTCTAAAAAACTGTTTGCTGAATTGAATTGAAACTTGTCTCATTAGTGTTATAATTCTAAATGCAGGCCTTGCTAGGCCATAACGATTTAATGATTGCCTTCATAAGATCTATGTTGGTTCCACTCACATCCATTTACATCCCATCGTTTCAATTCTGCGTTAATTTTGGACACTTCCCTGATGTCAGTTGTTTGAAAAATAATGTTTACCCTGTCCTGCGCTGCAAATGCAATCTCTGTGAACAACTGACTGTCGTAGTTGCTCTAACCTGGGGTTGGTTACTTTCATGGTCGTTGGCTTTGAAGAGTATGGGGTGTTGTTGGAGAACAGTTGGAGGCTGAATGTGGTTGTGTGATCTGGTTCCTACAAACTGTCAGGCTGGTGGCTGGATACAGGATGTCATTCTCTATTTCGTGTGTGATTCATTTAGAGCATGAGAAAATAAAAGCCAAATGTAGAGTATCTTCAAGTAAGTTTGTTTTTACTTCCTTTCTCTAAGAATCGCTCATTATTTCTCCAAATGCCATCAATTTTATGCAAGTGAAAACCCAGTTTTAGTTTCATAACACCATGGATATAAGAATAAGAGCAAAAGTTCTATACTAAAATTCTTAAACATCAATACCAAGAGTTTTGGGTTTGCAAAGAGTTTAGATAATACTCAGAAAGATCTCTTCTTCCTGATTAGCTCCCATTCTCACCTTGGCCTGTTATGTCCGTTGGTATGTGATTCAGTTAGTCAGGAAAGTGATGTCCCACACATGCCCTGAGTACAATCATAGGCATTTTCAAACAGGGGTTGTTACTCATGAGAGAGCTTCTTTATTTTTTTCTCCTACCTTTTAATAATCTTTTATTTATTATTATTATTTTATTGAGGTATAGTACAATATTATATAAGTTTCAGGTGTACATCACGATTTTTTTTTTTTTTTAATTTATTTATTCATTTATTTATTTTTGGCTGTGTTGGGTCTTCATTTCTGTGCGAGGGCTTTCTCTAGTTGTGGCAAGCGGGGGCCACTCTTCATCGCGGTGCGCGGGCCTCTCACTGTCGTGGCCTCTCTTGCTGTGGAGCACAGGCTCCAGACGCGCAGAGCTCAGTACTTGTGGCTCATGGGCCCAGCCGCTCCGTGACACGTGGGATCCTCCCAGACCAGGGCCCGAACCCGTGTCCCCTGCATTGGCAGGCAGACTCTCAACCACTGCACCACCAGGGAAGCCCTACATCATGATTTTTAAAGGTTATATTTCATATCTAGTTATTATAAGATATTGGCTATATTTCCTGTGTTGTACAATATATCCTTGTAGCTTTTTTTTTTAAAACTTTTTGTTTTTTATTGGAGTATAGTTGATTAACAATGTTGTGTTAGTTTCAGGTGTGCAGCAGAGTGATTCAGTTATACATATACATGTAGCTGTTCTTTTTCAAATTCTTTTCCCATTTAGGTTGTTACATAATATTGAGCAGAGTTCCCTGTGTTATACAGTAGGTCCTTGTTGGTTATCCATTTTAAATAGAGCAGTGTGTACGTGTCAATCCCAAACTCCCTAACTATCCCTTTCCCTCTTCCCTTCCCCCTGGTAACCATAAGTCCGTTCATGAGAGAGCTCCTTTAAACTGCCATGGACCACACAGAGGGGGCATCCAGCACATTGGCAGTGACCGTAACTTTACTGTGAGCCTATCTCTCACTATGTTTCTTGCTTGCAATAGTGTAGGATCCAAACCTTAGGATTTGCTGTCTTCTTTTCAGCCTTAGCTCACCCTTCACTTGATGTTCATTCAGTAGCAATACCCTGGCTTCCACTGGGAACACTATCTTCTGCCACTTTGGGCAAATGTGCTCCTTCCTCTCAGCCCTGGATCCTCTACCCAGGCTTGGGACTTTGCGAGTGCTCTGCCTATCGGGCTATCGTGGACCCTACAGCCATGACCTAGATCCCTGTGTATGCTACACCTCTTTTCAGGGAGCTAGGTCAAGGACATCATGAATCTCATCTGAGTGCTAGATTGAAGATTTACACCCAGGTGAATATTTGGTTCTGGGCAGCCTGAGACTCTGAGACTCCAGGATTGTAAGGATGGTATTGAGCTTTCAGAATTTTTATCATATGATTTCAGCGTTGGGATCCTTTGGTACATGCAAATCTCTACACAAGAGGAAGTTATCTGCATAGAAACATGAGCACGCTTGAGTTGGGTCATTCTTTTACTAAACGTGTTTAAATGTACATTCTAACCAAAATTTTAGAAGCAATGGCACTCCAGGACTGTAACATTGGGATTTGGGACCATGACAAGCCATTGGAAGAGATATTCTTGAGATGATGCAGCTCTGAGGTGTTACTCAGAGACATTAATTTCTTACAGGGCACTGTGAGGAACAGGACAGAGTCCATGCCCTCAAATTGCTTATAGCTACTGTGTAGAGACAGAAAAGGAAACTATACTCTGTGTAATTAAACCAGTATTTACCTTCCCATATTCTGTCTTCTACATATGTTGTGGTGAAATGAAATAAGAGAAACAGCAGTGTTGGCTTATATTTCAATGGTATTCAAGACCCTGATAAATAATTCAGGATTTAGGGGGATCAGGACATGAGAGGGGGAACTCAAAAACAAAGATAATTTACCCATGTATACTTACAAATTAAAACACTTGAATAACTAGGATTTTATGACTGACTACAGTAAATCGAATTATTCTTTACAACTATTAAGTGGCATGAAATAGGTTGACCATATTTTCTTGGAAGAGTGATCAGTTTTACCCTCCAGATCCACTTCTGACTGAAGCTCAAAGTTGCTGTAAACAATTTGGCTGTAGTAGAGAGTAGTCTTGTTACGCCACTAAAGTCTTGTTATGCCACTTTTGCCACAGAGTCTGGACCAGATGGTATATGCATAACAAGAAAAGTAACAATGACCAGCTCTGATGTGTGCATGTGTATGTGGTGTGAGCATGTGAGAGACTCCATATGTCCACAGGCCATGTGACTCTTGGGCCGGAAGTTATCATTATGTGAGACTTCCAATCTGTATCAGCATAAATAAGTTGTTCTTTCAACGCCTGGGTACCTCGCAGAAACAGTCTATATCTGGAAGGGAGGGATTCCCTGGTGGCACAGTGGTTAAGAATCTGCCTGCCAATTCAGGGGACATTGGTTCGAGCCCTGGTCTGGGAAGATCCCACATGCCGTGGAGCAACTAAGCCCGTGCACCACAACTACTGAGTCTGCGCTCTAGAGCCCACGTGCCACAACTCCTGAAGCCCGCACGCACCTAGAGCCCGTGCTCTGCAACAATAGAAGCCACCACAACGAGAAGCCCGTGCACCACAATGAAGACTAGCCCCCGCTCGCCTCAACTAGAGAAAGCCCGCACACAGCAACAAAGACCCAATGCAGCCAAAAGTAAATAAATTTATAAAAAATAAATTGGAAGGGCTTTTCGAAGCTAGCTAGCACAATCGCCTGCACAGAGAAGGACTCTTTCCTACAGTCTCCTAAATAAGATGATTATTCAGCCTTCACTTGAATGAACACTTCCAATAATGAGGAGCTCATATCCTCACAAAGAAATACACCCCAATTTCGGATGATTCTAATTTTTAGGATGTTCCCCTTTAGTTTTGGTCAAAGTCTTCCTCTCTGAAACTTCCTTAGTTATGATTTTGAATGTCTGTTGTATAGCCTGGATCCTTCTACTTCAGGACAGTGTATCATGTATATGAAGACCATTAACTCCCAATGGAGTCTTCTTCTTTTTCCAGTTGGAACATTCCAAAGTCTCCTTCAGTGAATCCTTTTGTTTGCTTTGTAGAGAAATAACCTCTCCCCTCTTCCCACTCATTGTGTATTAAACTCCTTGAACCCGTGGATCCTGGAAGTTCTGCTTCCTTGGACTTCCACAAAGTCTAATACACCCTGTCTGAGGAAAGTCTCATTCTTCTTATTAGTTCCAGTTGTACAATTTTGAGTTCTTCTCTTGATCCTCTTTGTCTTATTTTTCTTCTCAGCATTCTTATCACACAGGCATTTTTGTGCATCGAGTACTGAATCATTTTTCTTATCTTTGCTCCTTTGCAGTTATTGTCACTCTGCCTTCCTTCTTGGATTATTTCCTCCATTGTCCTTTGAAAATTTTTAACTTCTTCATAATCTGCAGAAAAAAGAGATATCTTGGGCTTCCCTGGTGGCGCAGTGGTTGAGAGTCTGCCTGCCGATGCAGGGGACACTGGTTCATGCCCCGGTCTGGGAAGATCCCACATGCCGCGGAGCGGCAGGGCCCGTGAGCCGTGGCCGCTGAGCCTGTGCGTTTGGAGCCTGTGCTCTGCAGCGGGAGAGGCCACAACCGTAAGAGGCCCGCGTACCGCAAAAAAAAAAAAAAAAAAAAAAAAAAAAAAAAAGAGATATCTTTAGTGTCTTTTCTTTCTCTTCCAGCTGTAAAACCGGATTATATTTACAGCTCATGAGTTCAGAAAGACCAAGAACAATGTAAAGTCTTATATTCACTCTCATTTTGCTTGGATGTTGTCTACCCAACTAGACTCTTATGTGTGACTCAGTATAGATGATTTGTTGAGTGTCTATCACTACTAAAGTCTCTGGGTATGCAGTTTGTTGATATGGGCTTAACAGTAGTTGCTTCTATGGGTAGTTTAAATTTTACCTCCAAACTATTTCAACCTCATGGCTCTCATTTTCCTCTCAATAGCTGTAGCATTTTTACTTTCTACCACAGAATGTAATCACGTAAACTTTGGTACTGCTCATTGTGAAGAAGGAACAGAATATGAGAGAGGGCATGTCCTTGGCAGTCCTTCCCTTTGTTTTGCAAATTAAGAGACAGAATCTCAGGGAGAATATTTGGTTCATCCAAGGTTACATCATTAGTTGAGCAACTGGTCAGATACTGTTTCTGCTAGACCACTTAGCTAGCTAACTCTTTTGACTTTAGTAGAGAAGGAGGCTTAAACTGTGATATTTCTGACCTCTATTGTGTGCATGTGTATGTGTGTGTGTGTTCATCTTTTCCCTTTTGCCACCTAGCACATTGCCTGATATACGGTAAGTTCTCAATAAAAGCTGGTTAACAAATGGTTAAAGTCTTTTTTTTCTCCTTTTGAAAGTTGGGAAGATGTTTAAGGGGGAATAGACCATATTGAATAATGAGGAATTAAGTATAACTAGGGAAGTTGTATCTTGGGAGAGAGAGACTGTGAGTTTGTTCAGAGATAGATAAAGCATAATGCTGGGTGCCATGGTGCCTATAAATCATGTGTAACTCAGTCCCTGATCTCAGTGAGTTTATGAGAGGAATATAGTTGGCACTATACAAATGGGATAAAAATAGAGACAAGACTGCATCGTATGAAAAAAAAATTAACTTCCAGTCCAAGAGAGAATATATCAAGATCAATGAGGAGCTCAGAGAAGGGAAGGTAATAGAGGGCTTACTAGTATGTTATTCTTGTTGGAAGGGTGGTGAGTATGAGGAAGGAAGGGAGGCCAGATGGAAAGCGAGAAACAGGTGTGCCCCAGAACAGTGTTATCTATTTAGTTCCAGCCACGAGTGGCAAACAGACCACAAACCCACAGTCAGCTTAAGTTCCTGAGCCGGAAGAGATTAAGAATGTACAAAAGGGAAAAAGAGTTTATTGGGCACCTACTATACATTAATTCCTGAGCACCTGCTCCATGGCAGGCAGTGTGTTAGGTGTTGGGGAGTCAGCAATGATCAAGGGAGATGCTCTCTCTGCTTTTGTGGAACATAAATTCAAGTGCCGGTTAGGCCGTGTGCTAGGAACCGTCTATTCCAGGTTCTGGTTTTCCTGTTTAATGGATTTTGCAGTAGCTTCTTTCCCTCCACCCAGCACCGGCCTTCTGCCGAGTCTCTGTCTTTCCCAGGCCTAGTTCTATCCTCTGTGAGCATGCTGGGATCCCCACGGATTGGTGACACCACCCGCCATTGGATGCGTTGCTCCATGCACATTCCTGTAGTTACTGCTGAGTGAGGTCCTGGCAAAAGGAGCTCAATCCTTCATTTAACTTCAGACCTTCCGCTTCCCTTTGAAAATGTCTGACTGACATAGTTATTGAGAAACCTCAGCCTGAAAAGATCCTAAAGCTTAGAAAAGAGGTGCCCACGTGTGTTTGCTGTCAAACACAAATCACTGGCAACTCTCCTCTTCACTTCCTTTTCTGGTGGAGGCACCACGTATTAGAGGGTTCAGGGCATGGGTTTGGTGTGGTGTAGAAAGGGCACCTCTCTGGCCCTAAGCCCCATCTGTCCTAAGTGCCATGTTCCCTAACCACCAGGGACAGCCTTGGAGCAGTGGAGTCACACAGCCTGAGAGCTGTAAGCGGCCGGGGAGCCAGGTTTGCAGAGTATGTGCGTGAGCCTTTTTTCCTGTCTCTGTGGAGGATTGCTTGTGTGCGTGTCCTTCACCATAATTTGACACATGCCAACATCAAACAACTATCTGATGGGGCCTCTGATCGGTCACGGACCATTTTATAGAACGTGGGTTGACTAGGGACTCTTTATGGTGAGGTGAACAGCTTAGTTCTTGCTTCAAGGAGTGGGCCTTGTAGGGTCTGCCAGCTTCCCCTGAGTATTTGCCCTTTGGCTTTGGGGAAGGCCCAAGGGAGAAAGTCCTTTCCATGTCGCCACAGCTCCTTCCCTTCTGACGAATGCTTGCTGTTCTGCTCAGCGGGTGCCTCCCAGGGCCCTGTGGGGGAGACCAGCCTCCTTTCTGTGGAGACCTTTGGCTGGACTCCTCTGGCTCTCCTAGAGGTGAGAGACCGCGGTTCCTGCAGCCTCAGGCCTGGCACCAGCTCATCTCTGGTGGATCCAGAACCCTGATCTCCACCCTCACTCCAGCCAGGGCCTCTGTGTCCCAGAGTGACCTTGCGGGCTCTCCCTCCCACTGGCTCTTCACAGCCCCTGCCGTCGTTGGTGATTTTCGTTCTAGACATGAGCCAATGGATTCCTGAAAGGGGTGTGTGGGCTCCCCTCACCATCTCTGCTCTGGCCTCGGTCTGGCGGCACTGTCCTCTGTGGTCTGGGCAGGGAATGATGATGAACCCGGGCTGCCCGTTGTTTTTGTTTTGTGATATTTAAAGCAACCCAAGCTCTCATTACTGTAATACAGTATGTGCCTGGGCTGGAGGGAGAAGCAGCATCCCGCCTGGACCAGGGGCGGTTCTGCGATGTTGCGGTGAAGAGCCTGGGAAAGTGCTTGGAGCCATGGCTGCTAGAGTTCAAGCACCAGGGCTGAGAGGGGCCGCAGAGCTCCCCCATTCTCACTCATCCCAGCCCCCTCATTTGAACCAGGAGGGAGCTGAGCCCGTTCGGGGAGAGAGATTGCTCAGGCAGTAGCGTGATTAGTGGCAGAGCTGGGACTAGAACTCGGGCCCTGAGGTGGGTTTGCTGAGAGTGGGTGCAGCTTCTGCTTCTGCCCTCCTCATTAGTTCAAGATCCGTTTGAGGCCCTGAACTTAATTTTGTATTTGTAATTTTATATTATATTTCTTAATAAAATGGACCCTTCCAATGGCCTAAGCTTCAAGAGCCACAGAAGCATCTGCCCCTGCCCAGACCTTTCTACTACACTGAACTGCCTGTGTGTGTGAGTGGAAGGGGCAGGTGTGAACACTGAGCTGTCCCAGTGCTATGACGCCAAACGCAGCTCTGAGGTCAGGTACCTGAGAGGCTCCAGGTCAGCCAATGAGAAACAAGGAGCACAAGTTGGAGGCAGGTGCATCGGATCCTGCAATCCCACTCCTGGGCATATATCTGGAGAAAATTCTACTTAGAAGAGATGCATGCACCCCAGTGTTCATAGCAACACTGTTTACAATATCCAAGACATGGAAGCAACCTAAATATTCATCTACAGATGCGTGGGTAACGAAGATGTGGTACATGTATACAACGGACTATTACTCAGCCATGAAAAGGAATGAAATAATGCCATTTGCAGCTACATGGATGGACCTAGAGGTTATCATCCTAAGTGAAGTCCGTCAGAGAAAGATGAATATCATATGATATCACTTATATGTGGAATCTGAACTATGATACAAATGAACTTATTTACAAAACAGAAACAGACTCACAGACATAGAAAACGAACTTACGGTTACCAAAGGGGAAAGGAGATGGGAGGGATAAATTAGGAGTATAGGATTAGCAGATATACACTACTGTATATAAAATAGATAACCAGCAAGGTCCTACTGTATAGCACAGGGAACTATATTTAATATCCTGTAATAAACCATAATGGAAAGGAATATGAAAAAGAATATATACATATATGTGTGTGTGTGTGTGTGTGTGTGTATGTGTGTGTGTGTATCTTAACCACTTTGCTGTACACCAGAAACTAACACAAATTGTAAATCAACTCTACTTTAATTTAAAAAACAGGTGGAGGCAGGTAGGGACTGCCTCCTGAAGACAGACTCACTTGCTGGCAATGTGACGGAAGTCTCGCAAGTAGAGGAGAGCTGAGCATACCTTTGTGCCCGAAGAGAATGTCCAATTAAACGGGGCTGGGTGGGGAGAACGTGGCAGCACCCAGCCCCTAAACCTCATCAACCACCCATAGGTAACCACATATTGAAAGCTATTGCATTTGCTACTCGTGTGATCTTGGGCAAATTATCAACACTCTGTGTCTCCATCTTCTCATCTGCAAAATGAGGATAATAATAATAAAATCCTCAGAGAGTTGATATGAGGGCCAAATGAGAAAATTCATACTGCCTGGTATATAATACGTGCTCCAGAAATATTTATTATTACTCTCAAAAGCACCGAATGATGAGAAATATTCTTGCCCATCAGGAGCTCACAGTTTTACTGTGGAGACAAGATTTTCACAGACATATACAAGCACAACTAGGAAGCAATGTAAGTCACTGTATGGTGTCTGCTAAGTTACAGAGTATAGATGTGATGGAGTCGAGAGAGGAGACTCCGTTATGACCTGGAAGAAGTGCCAGAGAGGAGGTAAGAGACTAGTTGAAAAAGCCGGCACACGCCATATCTCAGCTGTTAGCAGTGAGATGGATGGGCAACTGCCACTCCTGGATTCTAAGGACCCCTCTGGTCATCCATTCATCTGCCCAACGCATTCACTGATTATCTCTAGACTCTGCACTGGGAATCCAAAGAAGGCATGAAAAGGTCCCTCCCTGCAGGAGCTTACACAGTCTAGCTAGGGAGGGAGCATGCAGAGAAATATTGCAACTAACAAATGTTACATTCATATCTATTTATACCTCCAAGCCAATCATCTGAGCCCAAAGGCGGGATGGGGCAAGTCAGACAGGTGTTCAGAACAAGAGTTTGAAGGAAAGCATGGATCTACTTGGTGGAAAGGGGCAACTCAAAAGCCATGAGGTCTTATTCAAAGAGCTGGTAGGTGTGAGTCTTTCTTCAGGAGAGGTGGAGTTGACTAGAACATTCTGAGACCGAGACTGGGGAAGCTTTGAGGCCAGGATCGGGCAGGCTTTTGGTCTCCCACTTGGCCCTGGCAATGTAGGGTCTTTGAGCCGGGCTACGAATTGGAGAGGGTTAGGCCTGGCAGGTTGGAGAAAGGAGGCTCTTTACACATCAAGAGTAAGTACCAGGCACTGGTGATGCAAGGGGAAACTTCCTGAAGTCAGATGAAGTCTGCAGATGTTTCATAGCCTTAAATAAACTTATATTTTCCGCACCTCTTGGTTCAGAGGCTGCCAGTGAAAGTAACACAGAAGGGAATGTCCAGCTAGCAACGTGAAGGAAGCATGAAATAGAAATGGCTGGAGGCTGAACTTCTCTTCATCAGTGACATTATTATTTGGGCAAGGATTGCAGGAGCTGCAGGTGGGGAGTGACTTGCTTGAAGAAAAGGGTAGCATCCAGGAAAGGAATCCCAGACACTTGGTCCTAACCCAACTGCTGAATGAAGTTTTCAGGCTCTGGGATTTGGGCAGGAGCTCCTGAACTGTACTTGTCCAAGGTCTTGGGGCCCACGAGCCTTCACTCTTAGTGTCTATATGTCCCCATGCCAATAGTTGCATAATAACCCGTCTTCCACTTTGCTCTGCTACTCCTAAACTCAGAGCAAAATGAGAAGATTAAATTTATCACTACTGCTCCATGTCCTTGCCCTGCTTGTTTTTCCTAAGACTTTTGAGTCTAAAAAGACCTTCCAAGTCCCCGAGAGGGTCTACAAGGTGTCAGAGCCTGGTAGTGATGGCAAATAAGCTGGTCAGCTCTGAATTCCTCTTTCTCCTTTTCTCTCT
The DNA here is from genome assembly GCF_003031525.2 of Neophocaena asiaeorientalis asiaeorientalis. NCBI lineage: Eukaryota > Metazoa > Chordata > Mammalia > Artiodactyla > Phocoenidae > Neophocaena > Neophocaena asiaeorientalis. The sequence goes on from NW_020173773.1 coordinate 1,190,894, forward strand.
CGTCCTTGAAGGTCTTCGTGAACCTTTGCCTCTTTCATTGGCCAGACCATTCAAACGTTGGCAATTTTTCATGATTCCTTATTTTGTATTTTTCCTTCTTGGTCTTTCCTAAAGTCTATTTGTCCAGGTCCACTTGTACATCTCCTCCTCTGTCACACCATCCCTGCAGCCATGGCCTGCCATGAACTTGCGTGCCTGCTATCTTTGTTTTTCCAAATGTTCACGTGTGCCAGCCATGTAAATCTCCTGATGCTTTTTTGTTGTATCACCTCCAGGTGACCCAACCTATCCTGGGCTCACAATAGATGCCCAATATATACATGTCACCTTGACTACTGATTGTTTTTTCTTCCTGTACACCATTCTATTCATAAAACCACTACTAATGGCTAAATCTTTCTTTTTTAACATCTTTGTTGGAGTATAATTGCTTTACAATGGTGTGTTAGTTTCTGCTTTATAACAGAGTGAATCAGCTATACATATACGTATATCCCCATATCTCTTCCCTCTTGCGTCTCCCTCCCACCCTCCTTAGCCCCCCCCTCTAGGTGGTCACAAAGCACCGAGCTGATCTCCCTGTACTATGCAGCTGCTTCCCACTAGCTATCTATTTTACATTTGCTAGTATATATAAGTCCATGCCACTCTCTCACTTCGTCCCAGCTTACCCTTCCCCCTGCCCATGTCCTCAAGTCCATTCTCTATGTCTGTCTGCATCTTTATTCCTATCCTGCCCCTAGGTTATTCATAACCATTTTTTTTTAGATCCCATATATATATGTGTTAGCATACTAAATCTTAATAAGTACTTACTATCTCCCAGGCACCAGTGCTTTAAGTCCTTTATATACATCATCTCATTTAATTTTAATTGTGACACCATTTTCTACTTTTACCCTTATTTCATACTTTCCAGATCTATAGAAAAGTGTCCTTTTTTTTTTTAAGATTCCACATATAAGCATTATCATACATATTTCTCTGTCTCTGTCTGACTTACTTAACTCGGTATGACAATCTCTAGGTCCATCCACGTTGCTGCGAACGTATGGTTACTGGCGGTGGGGGAAGGTGTGGGGAGGGATGGTTAGGGGGTTTGGGATTGACATATATACACTGCTATATTTAAAATGGACAACCAACAAGGACCTACTGTATAGCACAGGGAACTCTGCTCAATATTCCATAACAACCTAATTGGGTAAAGAATTTGAAAAAGAATAGATACATGTATTACTGAATCACTTTGTCATACACCTGAAACTAACGCAACATTGTTAATCAACTATAGTCCAATAAAAATAAAAAGTCCTAAAAGGTGAAATCCTTGTTTCCTCGTTCAGCTGATGGTTTCAGAGAAGGTGAGGGGTCTCCCTTCTCTTCGTGGTGAGAGCACTGGTGTTAACCCTCATATACAGGAGTCTCTGAATATGTTAAGGGAAAGACACCTAGCTTTCTTTGCTGAAAGGGTAGATGCTGACTGGTGTCTGGGAATGTGGATCCAAGTGTCTCCCTGGAGTTCCTCCTGCAGGGAACTGGAAGCAGTGTTCATTGGCATCACACCAGATCTCTTCTGAGGTTCAGGAGGGTTTCCTATGGCTGGATGAGATGGAATTTATTCCTTGAAGCCAGAGGTGCTTCAAGCCCATGTTGATTGGGCCTGTGCAAATTAGTAAGAAGCCTGATAGAGTCAAGTGTTCTTAAGAGGCCAGCACGGCCACGGAGCACAAGAATAGGGCAGGCCTGGTGGAAACGGCATGACTGGAACAAGTTCTTGGCCCTCACGGCTTTGGGCGGCTGGATTGGAAGGTCTTGGGGGCGTGTGTGCTTTCTCACGCGGGAACAGAACAGCACTCGATCTAGCAGTGTGATCACATCACTGTCCCCCAAGACGTGGCCACCGCCCTTCTCTCCTCAGCCCCAGGCTGGTTTCTGCTGTGCTGGCTCATAGTTAAGTGCATGAGTCTTTCGTGACCTCTGAATGACTGTCCATATAGGGTCAAGTCACTTTCTCCAGAGGCAGCATCACTCAGGATGTACCCAGCAAGGTTTAGTGCGCTTGTCAGAGGCAAGGAGTTTGTACTGTTGTTCTTGCCTGTTTTATTACCATAGAAATGACCTGCCAATCAACTGGCACCCACTGTGTAGGTGTCAGCTGATACAGATATAAGGAGACGGATGGGGGAGGCATGCTTTTTGCCCCTAACTTGCAAATTTATTGAGGAGACAAGACCTAGGCACAGTAAAAATAAAATAGAAATACAAATATACGTGAACATTTGTGAGCCGGGCATTGTTCTAAGTACTTCCTGTGTAATAACTCATTCCATCCTCACGACATTCTACAGGAGCAGGTGCCATTATTGCTCTCATTTTACAGGTGAGGAAACAGAAAAACCAAGGTTCAGGGGTGTGTGTGGCCAGGTCTACATACCTGGTGCAGGAGGAGACAGGATTCAAACCCAGCAAGTCTGGCTTTGGCCATGGTGGCTGAGAAGGGCTAGCGGAAGTGTTAGTCCTACCTCTGGGGTAGGGGCCCAGGTGCAATAGGAAGGGGGGATCCAGTGAGTAAGATGCTGCTTCGGGATTCACTGCCAAGCCCTCAAGGGAAAGGCATCTCGTACGTGTAGACAGTTAGTCTTTCAACTCACTTCTGGGTTTAAAGAGAGAGCTGTGTCTCTTGCTTACCGTTGTTTCCATCTGACCCCTTTACTGTGTGGCCTAAATTTTCATTCTAGGCTTTGAGACAATGGACAGATTGGTGATAAGTAAAAACTTGGCAGTGTTCAAAACCCAACACTTACATTTGCAAGGAGGCTGTGCCTTACTTACCCAAGGAGGTGAGTGTCAGAGAATTTGTGGACAAATTTGAAAACCATCACAGAGATTTTCCAAATAACTTCACTCTGGTTTAAAGAAATCAGTTACTGAGATAGACAGGGCCTAAAGAAGGTGTGTGAGCTCAGAGTTTAAGGAAAGAAAAACAGGAGGTTGGGCCAGGGAGAGGCGGTGGCACCAGAGAACCAGTGCTAACCTGGGTGACCAGAGGCCTGGCCCTGCCTCTCACCAGCTGTTGACCATGTGGAGGCCTGTCTGCTTTGGGGGCTGCCCTACCTTCCTCACCTTTAACCACGGAGGGCTGAGAAAGATGGGCACTCAGATACCTTCAAGCTTTCGTGGCGGTGGGCCTATACTTTTGAGGACTAACGTCTTCATTTCATAACCTCCAAAACCCTCCAACCGTAGGCCCTCCTGCTGACGTCCGTGTGCTCAGTAGTGGTGCAGGCGGCCCTCTGATCACCAGCACATGCATCAGGGCTCCTGAGGAGCCTGGGGTAGAGGGTGGGATGCAGAAAGAAAATGAGAGGGGCTGGGTGGGACAGGTGCCCAAGTGCGGGATAGTGGAAGTCAGGGGTGGGAGTGAAATATCCCCATGAAGAGCCCGGGGCTGCTAGAGCTCGGTGAGGTTAAATGAGCTGCCCGAGGTCTTAGCAGGCCCAGGGATACTGAGCTTCTAACGGGCCCTTTTGTGTTTGGAAAATGCCCTGCCTTCACTTTGTATTTACTCTCCTTCCTCCTCCCGCTAATCTCATGACGGCATTAGATTTGACATCCCTAGTGCTTATACTATAGAAAGGATAACAGGCAAATGATGCAACACCGTGGATGTTTTGTGGTCCATCCTGCCCCCGGCAGGGGGAGTGTCTTCTGTGACGGTGATTTCGGTGATTTCGTTCAGCGTCCTCTGCTCTTTCTGGATGGCGAGTGAGAGGATGAGATAGCTGTCTGGCTCTTCCCCCACCCCCAACCCTCGACTGCTTTGGCAAACTCTAGTTGCCTCCAAAGAAGGTGAAAAGAGTGAGGCAAGCAAAGTGCTCTTCTAACAAAGGCAGGAGCAGAGCTTTCTGTTGCATCCTCCTCTGAGCAGTGAAGGTCACCTTGGGTCATCCTTTGTGCTTAAACACTTACAGATTGGGCCAGTCTGGGCCTTTGGCTCAGCACTGAGCAGCTACATTTTGAGAAGCAAGAGATTGGGACTCCCAGAGGAAAGCTGGGAATGAGAAAGACATCAACAAATCCTTGGGAATCAAGATAAAACATGAGGGTGTTTGGTACAGCGATGGTGTGTGTGTGTGTGTGTGTGTGTGTGTGTGTGGCTCATCTTCTGCCAAAACCAAGCTCATTTCTGCATATTTGTTTGCTGAGTATTAAATACTCCAAAGATTGCTCTTTCGATTTGTTGAATCTGAAATGAAAAATGACTCAGCAGAGAGGAAAACAAGGCTTGAATGCCCTGAACGGCCTCTGAATGAAAATCTACGGCTGTAAATCATGTGGCTTTTCTTCTCCCCACCAGGTCCTTCAACACACACACAAGCACGAGTACCACACACAGTTGTGCACACACTGCATCTTGAATCGGCTCCAGTTTGACCCAAGTCCCCTTTATCTCATTTCCCTTCCCACTCCGGCCTTTCCAGGGCCCTACCCCTTCCTGTAGGAAGATCTGTCCGAGTTTAGGTGGAGGCACCCTGGCTGCAGGCCACGGCTGATTTTCCAGAAGGGCAGGCACTTCCTATTTGGCCCCTTTCACGGGCTCAGTGTGAAGATCCCTCAGGAAAATCGGAGACTTTTTATTCTTCGACAAAGGGGTGGGCACCTCAGATTGTCTCTAGCTTTTGGACCTGGAAAGATGGATTGTCTGGGGAAAATGACCATCTGCCAAATCAGATGTGCCCTGCTTTGTATAGAAACTGTATTCCTGAAAAGTTGAGTACAAACTGGATTTAGGTATACTGAATCATATTCTGAATTACTGGAAGGATTTGCTGTCAAAGGAACCCAGTCGTGGATCCCTTTGTGAAGTGAAGAATTATTTTGTAATGTGGAGTCTCCCTCAGTGATTTATGAGTTTGGTGAGTAGATGGAACATTATACCGAATGTTATTTTAAACGTATTGTGTGGAAACTTGTTATTCAAAGGTACCCAGCACTGAAGGCTTGTTCAAAGAATTATTCTGTAATGTGGATAAACATTTCATGATTTATGAGCTTGGCAAGTTCAGACATTTCTTAAAGTGGGATATACCTCTAGCACTGCTTCAGAGAAAGAGGTGGTTTTTACTAATAATCAGACCTGGGGGAAAAATGAGAGCTCTACTCTCTGTAAGTTACAGTCACTTCAAAGGGGCTTGGGAGAAACAAAGAACTCAAACTTTCCGTTTTGTTAAGGCAAGAAATCCGAAGGGTTTCCTGCTTTGCTTACTTTCCTTATCACCGAGGGGGAATGATGGGGCTGTTTTTCCAAATAAATGCAGTTAACTATTATAGCAACACTTATAAAAGTGTTTCTTTTTATATTTAAGTCTATATCATCTATCTACCTCTCTATCTATCACGTGTCTATTATCTCTGTCTCTGTCTCTCTCTCTGTCTCTCCCTCTCTCTCTCTCTCTATTTATCTATCTACCATCTATCAGTCCTATAGTAAAAAACAGACACTGTAGTAGGACGTGTGCTTTGGAGCACAGAAAGCTGTTTCTCCACTAGTACAGAGAGCCTCATACCCTGGGATGTCTGCGTGTCTGAGTTAGGTGAGAGACCTTAGCTTCCTGCTCACCCTTTCTCACTCAGCGGTTCAAAAGTCATTTCAGCACTCATCTCCCAGGGTTCGCAGCTCTATCCTCACTCACTCTCCTATTTGGGCACTAGAGTAGAGCTTATTACTAGGGATGTGGTCTGACTTCCCCCCCCCGCCAGCTTTATTGAGATATAATTGACATATAACGTTGTGTAAGTTTAAGGTGTACAGCGTGTTGATTTGATACACTTATTTATTGCAAAATGATGATCACCATAGCATTAACTAACACTTTCATCCTGTCCCATGATTACCATTTCCTTTCTGTAGTAAGAACATTTAAGATCTACGCTTTGGTACAAAATATAATATTATTAGCCATAATCACTATGCTGTGCATTAGATCCCCAGAACTTACTCATCTTATAACTGGAAGTTTGTACCCTTTGATCAATACCTCTCCATTCCACCCCACACCCAGCCCCTGGCAACCACCACTCTACTTTCTGATTCTCTGAGTTGGGCTTTTTTAGATTCCACATGTAAGTGATAGCATAAAGTAGGAAATGGTTTGACTTTTTAAGGCAGTTGGAAAAGAGGAGTTTGTTACTGCCTCAGCTGTGTATAACCTGGAGCTGCAGGAGACACAGGACTGACCAGGAGCGAGCCCTACCTGTGTGAACTCTTCACAGAATGGGATGGTATCAGGCAGGATGTGCTGATGACTTGCTCTTAAACCATGATGTGGCCCTGACTGTGTTTCAGAAAGAGGCCTTTGAAGCTCACCCAAGTACAGAAATAACTTGTAAGAAATTTGATTCTAGGTTCTTTTAAAAAAATTCCTGATAATTCCTGGCTGTGGCTGTCACACTCCCATCTGCCTAACCTTCCATTTACTTCCTGGTTTTTCCGATGGCTTTGACCCATAGCCTGTCTAGATCCTGGTGTGGGCAGTCCTGAGGTGGCGAGTCAACCATCTCCCATCGGATCTGGGAGGTCCTGAGTCGTGGCTCCTTTGGAATCAGTGTGGAGTGTTCATCCAGCTTGGCTAGGGCAGGGGATTTTGACTGTGAAGCGGAAGTGGGGTTTTCATTACATAGGACATATACTCTCTGAGCTACATAGTCATTGACATTCCTTGGAAACTTTTGGGCTGTGGGTGAAGTAACACTGGCCGTGGAGTCAGAGGAAACTGGAAGGGTTTTAACTCTGTCTCTAGTTTTGTGACCCAGGCAAGTTAGAATTAAACTGATTTTGATGTAGAGAGAAGCAAGACCCCTAACCTTAAATGACTCACAGTCTGGCTTGAAAGACAGACAGAACTGTAATTCAGTGTGATGAGTGGGAACCAGCAGCCAGACCAGGTAAGTCTGCCTAGGCTGTGGGTGAAGTGACTTAGGGACTCACTTTCCTGCTTTGTAAAGGCAGGTGGTAATCTCTCCTTTCAGGCTTATTGTAAGGCTTGATGATTATGCATTTGTAGGTATGTACTAAGGGGTAGGTGTTCTAAAAAATGAAAGGTATAAGTAGCAACTCTCAAACATCTTTTCTTTTGCTTCTCTATTTATCTGCAAGATATACTAATCAATAATATCTCTCAATATTGCAAGTGATTCTCAAAATATAAGACAGGTTCACCCAATACCTTGAACCTGTGGGATATGCATGGTTGGTTGGAAAGCACCCTCGAGATTCTGATAGACTGCCCCCAGGAATTTTTTTTTTGTCAGAGAAACCAATGTGAATGACATTAACAGGGAACATATTTTCTTTGTTAAAATCAAAACATCGCAAATAAGGCTAGAGTTTCCCTTTGATCACCATTTCCAATCTCCCCTGCCAAACACTATGATCTCTGAGGGAACTACTATTATCAGCATTTGCCTTCTAAGGTTCCTTGCTCTATCCTCACATACCACCCTATCCGAGCACTATAGTATGCACTAGATTAAAGCTTGTTATCAGCATGGTGTTTAACTTTCTAGATCTTTTATGTACATATAAATGTATGTGAATGTGTGTGTATATATCCATAAAAGTATATAGTGTGCTTCATATAAATCTTGAAAGCTGCTTGTTCACCTAAAAACCATGTCATGGACACCTAACCATGCAATTACATGTGGCTCTAACTCATACTTTTAAGCTATTGCATAGTATTTCATAGCAGGAATATGCCACAGTTTATAGTACTCCCTTATTGATAGAAATTTTTCCAAGTTTTGTTATTTAAAAAAAATATTGTACCCACAGTGTTCAAGAGTTCCAATTTCTCCACACTCTTGTCTACACTTATTGTCCTTCATTTTTTTTTCTTTTTTGATAATAGCCATCATGACAGATGTGAGGTGATATCTCATTGTGGTTTTGATTTGTATCTCCTGATGATTAGCAGTGTTGAGCATTTTTTCATATATCTGTTGGCCATTTGTATGTCTTCTTTGGAGAAATGTCCATTCAAGTCCTTAGCCCATTTTAAGGAATTTTATTAGGTTTTTTGTTTTTGTTTTTTTGTTTGTGTGGGTGTTTCTTTTTTGCTGTTGAGTTATATGAGTTCCTTATATATTTTGGGTATTAATCACTTATTATATTGTTTGCAAACATTTTCTCCTTTTCTGTATGTTGCCTTTTCATGCTGTTGATTGTTTGCTCTACAAAAGCTTTTTGGTTTGAGGTAGTTTCACTTGTTTATTTTTGTTTGTGCTGCCAGAACTTTTGGAGTCATATCAATGTAGTCATTTCCAAGGCCACCGTTGTGAAGCTTTTCCTCTGTGTTTTCTTCTAGAAGTTTAACGTTTCAGGTCTTACATTTAAGTCTTTAATTCACTTTGAGTTGATTTTTGTGTATGGTGTAAGATAAGGGTTCAATTTCATTCTTTTGCATGTGGGTACCTAGTTTTCTTAATACAATTTATTTAAGAGTCTCATTTTTCCCCATTATATATTTTTGACATCCTTCTTGAAGATGAGTTGGCCACAACCTCTATGGAAAACAGTATGGAGATTCCTCAAAAATTAAATATAGTACTACCACATGACCCAGCAATCCCACTTCTGGGTATTTATCCAAGATAGTTAAAATCAGGATCTTGAAGAAATATTAGCACTCCCATGTTCATCGTAGCGTTATTCACAACAGTCAATATGTGGAAATAAACTAAATGTTGACAAATGAATGGATAAAGAAAATGTGGCCTCTACATACAATGGAATATTATTTAGCCTTAAAAAAGTATACTTTGCAATATGCAACAACATGGATGAAACTTGAGGACATTATGTTAAGGGAAATAAGTCAGTCACAGAAAGACAAATAGTACATGATACCAATTATGTCAAATTCATAGAATTAAGGAGGGAAACAGTGGTTGCCAAGGGCTAAGGGGAGGAGGAAATGGAGAGTTAATCAACAGGCATAAAATTTCAGTTAAGCAAGTTGAGTAGGTTCCGGAGATCTGATCTACAACATTATACCTATAGTCAACAATAATGTGTTGCACACTTAAAAATTTGTTGAGGCATGAATGGATTAAATGCTCCAACCAAAAGACACAGGGTTGCTGAATGGATACGAAAACAGGACCCATATATATGCTGTCTACAAGAGACCCACTTCAGACCTCGGGACACATACAGACTGAAAGCGAGGGGATGGAAAAAGATATTCCATGCAAATGGAAATCAAAAAAAGCTGGAGTAGCAATACTCATATCAGATAAAATAGACTTTAAAATAAAGAATGTTACAAGAGACAAGGAAGGACACTACATAATGATCAAGGGATCGATCCAAGAAGAAGATACAACAATTATAAATATATATGCACCCAACATAGGAGCACCTCAATACATAAGGCAACTGCTAACAGCTTTAAAAGAGGAAATTGACAGTAACACAATAATAGTGTGGGACTTTAACACATCACTTACACCAAATGACAGATCATCCAGACAGAAAATTAAAACGGATACACAAGCTTTAAATGACACAATAGAGCAGACAGATTTAACTGTTATTTATAGGACATTCCACCCAAAAGTGGCAGAATATACTTTCTCCTCAAGTGCACATGGAACATTCTCCAGGATAGATCACATCTTGGGTCACAAATCAAGACTCAGTAAATTTAAGAAAATTGAAATCATATCAAGCATCTTTTCTGACCACAATGCTATGAGATTAGAAATGAATTACAGACACCAATGCAACAAAAAGAAAAAAGTACCTGGGAATAAACCTACCTATGGAAACAAAAGACCTGTATGCAGAAAACTATAAGACACTGATGAAAGAAATTAAAGATGATACAAATAGATGGAGATATATACCATGTTATTGGATTGGAAGAGTCAACATTTTGAAAATGACTATACTACCCAATGCAATCTACGGATTCAATGCATTCCCTATCAAATTACAATGGCATTTTTTACAGAACTAGAACAAAAATCTTAAAATTTGTATGGAGACACAAAAGACCCCAAATAGCCAAAGCAGTCTTGAGGGAATAAAACGGAGCTGGAGGAATCAGACTCCCTGACTTCAGACTGTACTACAAAGCTACAGTAATGACAATATGGTACTGGAATAAAAACAGAAACATAGATCAATTGAACAGGATAGAAAGCCCAGAGGTAAACCCACACACCTATGGCCACCTAATCTATGACAAAGGAGGCAAGGATATACAATGGAGAAAAGACAGTCTCTTCAGTAAGTGGTGCTGGGAAAACTGGACAGCTACATGTAAAAGAATGAAATTAGAACACTCTGTAACACCATACACAAAAATAAACTCAGAATGGATTAGAGACCTAAATGTAAGACTGGACACTATAAAACTCTTAGAGGAAACATAGGAAGAACACTCTTTGACATAAATCACAGCAAGATCTTTTTTTGATCTACCTCCTAGAGTAATGGAAATAAAAACATAAATAAACAAATGGGACCTAATGAAACTTAAAAGCTTTCGCACAGCAAAGGCAACCATAAACAAGACGAAAAGACAGCCCTCAGAATGCGAGAAAATATTTGCAAATGAATCAAAGGACAAAGGATTAATCTCCAAAATATACACACAGTTCATGCAGCTTAATATTAAAAAAACAAACAACCCAATCCAAAAATGGGCAGAAGACCTAAATAAACTTTTCTCTACAGATAGCCAAGAAGCACACGAAAAGCTGCTCAATGTCACTAATTATTAGAGAAATGCAAATCAATACTAAAATTAGGTATCACCTCATACCAGTCAGAATGGGCATCATCAGAAAACCTACAAACAATAAATGCTGGAGAGGGTGTGGAGAAAAGGGAACCCTCTTGCACTGTTGGTGGGAATGTAAATTGATACAGACACTATGGAGAACAGTATGGAGGTTCCTTAAAAGACTAAAAATAGAATTACCATATGACCCAGCAATCCCACTACTGGGCATATACCCAGAGAAAATCATAATTCAAAAAGACACATACACCCCAATATTCATTGCAACACTATTTACGATAGCCAGGTCATGGAAGCATCCTAAATGTCCATCGACAGATGAATGGATAAAGAAAATTTGGTACATATATACAATGGCATATTACTCAGCCATAAAAAGGAATGAAATTGGGTGATTTGTTGAGATGTGGATGGATCTAGAGACTGTCATACAGAGTGAAGTAAGTCAGAAAAAGAAAAACAAATATCATATATTAACGCATATCTGTGGAACCTAGAAAAATGGTACAGATGAACCAGTCTGCAGGGCAGAAATTGATACACAGATGTAGAGAACAAACATAAGGACACTAAAGGGGGAAAGTGGTGGAGGGGTGAGGGGAGTGGTGTGATGAATTGTGTGATTGGGATTGACATGTATACACTATGTGTATAAAATTGATGACTAATAAGAACCTGCTGTATAAAAAAATTAATAAAATTCAATTAAAAGAATAAAAAATTTGTTGAGGGAAGGTCATATTAATTGTTATTACCGTAATAAAATAAAATTTTTAAAAATATTGCAAAGTACTTCTTTGTGCCTACCTCATTGTGCACATATGTAAGTATTTCCCTATGGTAAATAATAAGTGGAATGTATGGATCAGAGTCTATATATATGTTTTAATTTAAATTATCTTTTAATTTGTATACCCAGTGGCAGAGTATGAGAGTATCTATTTCTCCACACTACTGCCAAATTTCATAGTTTCACACAAAATTTTTGCCAATCTGATGGATAAAATTGGTATTCAACTACTGCTTTAATGTTTGTCTTTCTGATTCTAGTGAGGTTGAGTGCTTTTAGATTTTTACCGACATTATATATTTTCCTCTGTTAAATGCTTTTAATTGACTTGGCCCATTTTTCTAGTGTTTTTTTAAAAAATGATTTATAGAGGTTATTTATTTATACCAGAGAAATACATACACATTGTTTTGTTCTAAAATTTCAAATATTTATCTTAGCCTGTTGCTTCTCTATTAAGTTTATGATGTCATTTACTTCAAAGATGTTTTGAATTTTGATGAAAATATTTATCATTCTTTTCATTTGTGGATTTTGCTTTCTATGTCTCATTTATGCAGGTTTTCCTTTAGCTCACAGCAGATTCTCAAGATTTTCCAGAAATAATTTTATAGTTCTATTTTTACATTTCAGGCTCTTTATTTTTGTGTCAGATACCTTTATTTGTTTTTGAAAATGCTATTGAATCATCTGAAACTTTTCACTGATTCTAAATGCCCCTTTTCTCATATAGAAAGTTCCCACTTATATATGAGTCTTTTCTTGTGTATATGAGTATTGTCTATTCTCTTCATTGTTCTATTTATCTATTTCTTTGTCAATCCTGTATTTAGAGAGGCCTTTCCTGACCACCTTACCTGAAATAGCCCTCATCCATTCTCCATCACATTACAGCATTTTATTGTCTTCATGGCAGGTATATCTCTTTAGGTTTCTTATTTATTTACTTGTTTGCTTGTGTATTATAAGCTCCATGATGACAGGGGTCTTCTCTGCCTTTTTTAGCACCTAGAACAGTATCTAATAGGCTTTCAGAAAATAGTTGCTGAATGAATGAATGAAGGCCAATGACTTTTTATTTTTAAGGTTTGAATAAATTTTTTGTCAAAGGAATTTGCACTGTTAACCAAAGAAGTGGGTAGAGAAGGACCTTTTATCTTCTTGAAATTCTTCCATGTATGTTTATGGATTCTATTCACATGTCACATTGCTTAAATATTGAACCTTTGGAAAAATTCATTCAAAGAGGCAGAAAAGGGTGATGTCTGTTTATTACAAGCTTTGGGGATACTTCCTTTTAGGGTATGGAATTTGGAATAGCCAGATAGAATCACTGAATATGTGGCTCAAGACAATAAGTAATTCATTCTGCAACTATTTATCCAGCACTCTGGTAAGTGCTGGGAATGCAATGGTGAGTAAAATAAACATGGAGCTTATGGGGGTGCAGACACTAATAAGACAACCACAACAATGGATATACAATTATAAACTATGATCATTTCTATGTAGAAGAATTATAAGATTCTTTCAGTGCCTGTACAATCAAGGGGGTAAGGGAACATTTCACGGAGGAAGTAACCATTGAATGGAGATTTGAACCAGATGAAGAGAGGAATGAAACTTTTTAACAAAGGCCCTAAGGTGGTAGGAAATGAAAGAAAAAAATGTAAGAAGTCTGAAAGTAGCTAAATAGAAAGGTTGAGCAGGAGTGTAGCTCTGGTGACGTAGCAGAGGCCAGATCAAAGGAGAGTGTAGTTTTTTAAGGAACCTCCATACTGTTCTCCATAGTGGCTGTACCATATGACCCAGCAATCCCACTACTGGGCATATACCCTGAGAAAACCATAATTCAAAAAGACACATGCACCCCAATGTTCATTGCAGCACTATTTACAATAGCCAGGACATGGAAGCAACCTAAGTGTCCATCAACAGATGAGTGGATAAAGAAGATGTGGCACATATACACAATGGAATATTACTCAGCCATAAAAAGAAACGAAATTGAGTTATTTGTAGTGAGGTGGATGGACCTAAAGTCTGTCATACAGAGTGAAGTAAGTCAGAAAGAGAAAAACAAATACCGTATGCTAACACATATATATGGAATCTAAGAAAAAAAAAAAGGTTCTGATGGACCTAGGGGCAGGATGGGAATAAAGACACAGACCTACTAGAGAATGGTCTTGAGGATATGGGGAGGGGGAAGGGTAAACTGGGACGAAGTGAGAGAGTGGCATGGACATATATACACTACCAAACGTAAAATAGATAGCTAGTGGGAAGCAGCCGCATAGCACAGGGAGATCAGCTCAGTGCTTTGTGACCACCTAGAGGGGTGGGATAAGGAGGGTGGGAGGGAGACGCAAGAGGGAAGAGATATGGGGATATACGTATATGTATAGCTGATTCACTTTGTTATAAAGCAGAAACTAACACACCATTGTAAAGCAATTATACTCCAATAAAGATGTTAAAAAAATAAAAGGAGAGTGTAGTATAATGACAAACAAAGACAAAAACAAAATAAACAACAACAAAAGGACCTAAGTGGATTTTAGAGTAATACAAACCCTGGGTTCATGTATGAGTTTTTGTGCCTATCAGCTGTGTAACCAGATCAGTTTTAACCTCTTCCTCCTCAATTACCTTACTGATGAAAACAAACCTCATTGGGTTACTGTGAATATTACATGAGATAGCCCTTGGCACGTGTTAGATATCCATGGTACAGTTATAGTACTCCTAGGTTTGTTAATGGTTCTTTTGTGTTTGTTAGCTGCTGGACACCCTAATTTTAAAAAAACAAACAGAAATAATCACTGGTATTGGAGATTCACAGCCTGCAACCAAGTAAGAGTTTCCAAAAGGAAATTCAGTCAACACTTTTTGAGCAACTTGTGAATCCTTAGTTCAGTTAAAAACTGTTTTTGAGCACCTCCTTTGTACGAGATATAATGTATTCTTTTGGAGATACAAGAATGAGTCATTTTGAAGCTAATGATTAAATGGGTAATTTTATAACAATGTTATGGAGGATCTAATAGAAGCAAATTCAGTGTGTGAAGGGAATGAGGTGTAGGAGACAGTTCTTAAAGAAGGAACCACTGGGGAAGGTCATGGAGGGGAGAAAGTAATGGCCAAGAACCCACAAAGAAGGTGTCATGAAAGAGAATTGTAGCACTCTTCTTCAAAAGGCTGCTAAGAGAGGGTGGTTACCCAAGGCAGGGCTCGCAAGGCTGAATGGCTGCTCACAAGGAGCTCAGATCTTTGTAGAAGGACATCCTGGATCATGGTCACGGGTTAGTGCTAGACTACAGCCAAGATCAATGTCTCCAAGGTCTGCCTGTGTGTTTCTTTTCTGGGCATGTTTGTTTGTGGCCTTATTTATAGAAACGCAGTGTTCCTGCTGCTGGCAGTGTGTAGGCACTGAGACATATTTTATCTCTCCAAATCAATGCCATGAAACTATGGTCATCACCCTTTTGTGGTCTGTGGATCACTTGCCCCTGCCCCCTACCGTGATGCCACTTTAGTCTTTTTGTATTTGATTAGTTTCTGGCTCTATCCTCTTCAGGCAGAACTATCTGAATACCTATTTTTTTTTCTTACCATTTTGGGTGGGTCAGAGTTCTACTACCTAGAAAACATCATAGAAAGCTCCTGTTTCCTCAAAAAAGTGTCTTAGCTATGTCATCCTATTATTTACTCTATTCCCATTATTGCCCATTAAAATCTTATTCATCCTTCAAGAATCTGATCAGATGCTGATTTCATCATGAAACCTTCTCTGATCACTCAAGCTTAAAGGGATTTTGTCTCCCTTTATAATTTTGTTTTACATATTTTTCCTAACAGTGGATCCAGTGTTTGTTGACTATTAGTGTTACCTGGAAGAGAGTTTCTTTTTTAAATAAACTTTATTCTTGAACAGTTTTATATTTACAGAATCATTGCAAAGATGGTACATAGATTTCCTATTTACCCACTACCCAAGTTCCCCTATTATTAACATCTTACATTAGTGTAGTACATATGTCATAGTTAGTGAACCAATACTGATACATCATTATTAACTAAAGTCTCTACTTTATTCAGATTTCCTCAGTTTTCCCCAAATGTCCTTTTTCTGTTCCAGGATTCCATCCAGGATGTCACATTACCTTTAGTCGTCCTGTCTTCTTTGGCTCCCTTAGCTGTGTCGGTTTCCCAGACTTTCTAGT
Source organism: Neophocaena asiaeorientalis asiaeorientalis (assembly GCF_003031525.2). Taxonomy (NCBI): domain Eukaryota; kingdom Metazoa; phylum Chordata; class Mammalia; order Artiodactyla; family Phocoenidae; genus Neophocaena; species Neophocaena asiaeorientalis. The sequence continues at coordinate 1,206,724 of NW_020173773.1, forward strand.
CTTGGGTGACCATGGCAGTTTTGAGGATTATGTGTCAGGAATTTTGTAGAATTTCCCTCAATTGGGATTTGTCTGATGTGTTTCTCATGATTAGGCTGGAGTAATGGGGTTTTGGGGAAAAGACCACAGAGGCTAAGTGCCATTCACATCACATCATATCAAGGATACATACTATCAGCGTGACTTAACAAAGTTGATGCTAACCTTGATCACCTGGCTTGAGATGGTGTTTGTCATGTTTCTCTACTGAAAAATTACCTTCTCCATTTCCATACTGTGCTCTGAAGAAAGCCACTGTGTGCAGCTCACACTTAAGGAGTCGGGGGTGGGGAAGTGAGAGGGGTGGTTACTCTCTACTTTAAGAGTAGAGAGTATCTATATAATTATTTAGAATTTTTTTGCATGAGAAATTTGTCTATTCTCCTCCATTTGTTTATTCAATCATTTATTTATATCAACATGGACTTGTAAATATTTATTTTATATCTTGAGTTATAATCCAATACTACTTGACTCATTTTGTTGCTTAAGTTGTTCCAGCTTTGGCCACTGGGAACTCCTTCTGTTGGCTCCGTGTTCCTTTGCCATATCCCCATTATTATTATTATTTTTTTTTTCTCGCGGTACGCGGGCCTCTCACTGTTGTGGCTTCTCCGGTTGCGGAGCACAGGCTCCGGACGCGCAGGCCCAGCGGCCATGGCTCACGGGCCCAGCCGCTCCACGGCTTGTGGGATCTTCCCGGACCGGGGCACGAACCCGTGTCCCCTGCATCGGCAGGCGGACTCTCAACCACTGCGCCACCAGGGAAGCCCTCCCCATCATTTTTGTGTATGTTTTCTCAATTTGGGGCACTAAAAGATTCTCCAGGCTCATCTGGCACTAAAATATTCTCCAAGATCATCATATTTCCTGCCCCATTCCTGGAATTAGCAGTTTCTCCAAGGAACCCTGGTTCCTTTTATTGGAGAATGGTATTAGAAGTCAAGATCTGGGTACTAGGTTTGCTCGTTGCTATTGGGGTGTCATTGTTTCTAGACCCTCTTAGCTTATATAGCGAGGAGATAGATATATGTGTGTGTGTACTAACCTGTGTGTACACATATCTATAAATATTTCCATATGTGACCATCTATATCTCTATTAAGCTAAATGTGAATTCATGCTGATGTCTCAACTCTAATCCACTAATAACATGGATTATTCTCGGGGAGCTTAAAAATATAGAATTTCAGGTACCATTCTAGAGCTAATAAATTAGGATAAATATTGACCTTACGTCTTTTGAAAGGCAAACACATTAACGTCATTGAATGTTTTTTTTGATTTAATACTGGAATCAATATTAAAATTATGAAAAAACATTGTAAATGTAAGTTTTACTTTATCACCATTCACAATTTGGGTAAGTATTTATCTTACTAAAACGTTGTTACCCACCTATAGTTTGGCTAATTTTAATTCCATGAGTATATGATCTAATAGAGTTTGAAAATTCTTATATTACATAACTATTGAATGTCCCAGAGTTTGAAAATTCTTACGGTATATGACTATTGAATGTCCCATTCAAGTATTAAAATCCATGATTTAAAGTTCTGAATATAGAAATAAACACTGTAAGAACACAAAGATGCAAGTTGTGTTCATTCATGTTGAAAGTATCTGCCTCACTCATTTCCTCTCCTTCTCTTTCTTGTTTTCTTGCATTTTTGGTGGGCTGCAGGCTCCAGTTCCAACACCATCTTCTGAGATGATCCTGATTCCCAGAATGCCCTCGGTGCTGCTCCTGTTGCTGCCTATCTTGAGTTCTGCAAAAGCTCAGGTTAACCCAGGTAACACAGCCATTGCTCAGCCCCACGCTGGAAGACAGCTGAACACGCAAGCCCATCAATGTTCATCTTGGGAAAGGCACTGCTAAGGGGCCCAAAAGGTCATTCTTCCCTCCCTGTTTTTCCCTCCATGGTGAAACCTGGCCATAGCAGGAACAGAAATTACTATACTCTCTCTATGACATATTGTGAAAGGGCTTCTTATATGGAGTAGGGTAGAATAAAAGGAAAATTTTTAAAAATGGGAGGTGGAAGAAACAGACATTTGCTTCTGCATCTTCTGGGACACCGAAGGAGAGAATTTTTAGATGCCTTGGAGAAATTCTGCAGGTTGGTTTTCTAGTTATGTTTGGCTGTCCAAGGCCTGTATTTTACTTGGATGTCATGTTATGTTTTGGGGACCCTGGTCTTGTAGGATCTCAGGCAGTTTCTCGTTCCTACAGGGTGTGGCCATGCTCAAAAATAGGTATGTTAGTCCCCTTCCCCCAATTTTTTAAATTACATGTATATTTTAACTTTAAATTGAAGTATACAGTTGTATCACTTGTCTATTACCATCGTAATGCCACTTAACAACTTATGCAAAACTGGTGATTTAGTCTGGTCTTTGTTGGACTATTCTTCTGGTCTCTTTTGGATTCATGCACATATCTGGGAGTAAGCTGGTTATTGGCTCATTGAGGATGGCCTTGGCTCTGACAACTGGGGCAACTTTGCTGTGCTCTCTTCCAGCAGATTAGTATAGATATGTTTTAATAGAAATTGCACAGCAGTGAGAGCAGAAAGGGAAACATGCAGCATGTTACAAGCCAGTGCTTGAGTCATGTTCTCTGAGATATCATTGTCCAAAGTAAGTCACGTGGCCAAGCCCAGAGTCAGAGTGGGAGAGCACAAAAAATTACACAGGGAAGGTCTGAATACCTTCAGGGAAGGGAGGGGTGAAGGGTTGAGGTCATTTTTTTCATCTTGCCACAAATATAAATATAGGAAAGTAGATATAGCATAAGTGCTCCATTTGATGAATTTTACAAACTGAGCACATCGATCTAAGCGGTATCCAGCTTAAGAAGCAGAGCTGTACCAGCACTTCAGAAGCTCTCCTCACACTCTCTTTCAGTCACTTTTCCCCACCCTCACCCCAAAGGTAGTCATCATTTTGTTTTCTAACAACATAAATTCATTCTTCCTGGTTTTGTACTTTGTTTAAGTGGAGTCATCTTTTGTGTCTGGCTTCTTTCATTCAATATTTTGTTCATGACATTCATCCATATCACTGCATGCAGTTGGTGACTGTCTCCATTGTTGTATATTATTATTTTATTTGAATATTTTATTTATTCAGTCTACTGTGGATGGGAATTTGGATCATTTCCAGTTTGAGCTCATTATGAATAAAGCTTCTGTAACCCTTCTTGTAAAGGTCTTTTGATAGAGGTATATAGTCAAGTCAAAAGACTTGAGTATATACCTAGAAGTGGCTTATATGTTTCATATAATCTGTTTTTCTATGTGTGGCCAAAGAGTTTTCCAAAGTGATTTTACCAATATACCACCCCATGGCAGTGTATGAGCGATCCAGTGGCTTCATTCTATATTTGGATTCCTGAGGGCATTTTCATTTCCTCTTCTTCATATAGCATGAGTGTACATTTGTGAAATGCTCACCTTATTACTTTCTTTTAATAAGCTTAGCTGGTGTATCCCAGATCTGAACTTTGACACCATTCTTTCATTTTTCTGCTTTGTATTCCTCTCACCTAGTTGAAGTCTGGTTGCCTCCTACTACATTTACCAAGCCCAGTGTCATTCTCCCTGCTTTGGTCTCCAAGGAAGAGTTGCTGTGAATGCACAGGATGGTAGGATGTTTTGGTGCTTGGCACGCTCATAGAGACTGGTATGACATGAGGCTATTTAAATGACTAAACCAAAAGAGCTAGCCATCTGTGTTTGACAACATCGCTGTAGCCCTGGAACAGAAAACAGGCTGTTTGAAGACAGCAAGCAGTTATCTTTAAAACGTTTTCCCCCATTCCTGGCATCAACTATTTCTGCTGGCTCTCTCTGCCAAGGAAAAAGAAATAAAGGTCTTGACTTGCAAAGATCTTTACAGGAACATGGAATATTTGAGGTATGCTGAGGGGATAATACTTCCCTCTACCACTTCTTGTATTTTACCAAGTTAAGCGGGAGACAAGCAGTGGGAAGCAGTGAGTCTAGTCACAAAGCTTTGGGCTCATGGAGGCTTAGGGCTCGCACACACTGATGAACTCAGAGTAGGTACATAATAAATGCATGTTGATTTAAGGATGACTTTTCAGAAGTCCTTATTGGTGTCACCGAAGGACTGAAAGTAATAGAGTAAATTATTGGCCAGTTAAATTTTCCCCACAGGCTGGCCATTTGGTATAAATAGATGAAATGTTGGAGTTAAGTCAGGAGAACTGGGTAGTAAACAAATCTTATATACAATCTATTGTTAAATATTGAAATATGTTTTAATGGATTATTAAGTATAAATATTGTTTGGCAAATAGTAACTGAGCTAAGCATTAAATTCAATTAATATATAAAGTCTAAAACAAACACTGATTTAAGCTCATTTTGAAGATTTCACCATGGCCATTGGTCAGTGAGCCTTCTGTCTTAGTATGACTTATTCATAATAAGGATATTGAATATTTAAAAGTATCAATCTAGACAAAGAAGCAGAAGCCAACAGAGGGTGAATAATGTTGCTATTTAGAGAAATTCTCTACAATTGAGATCACAAGTGTCCTACAGTTGCCACCTCCATGGAGGCTGCCGAGTAGTGCTAGCGTGATACAGGTCAAGGCATGAGGGCAGTTGGGCTGGTGGCTCACTGCTCTGAAGCACTGGAGTTTTGACAGTGGCAGCAAAGCAGGTAGTGGGTCAGGTGATGTCAGTAGCATTTCCACACAGTATATCCTTGTAGCTTGTTTTACACCTAATAGTTTGCACCTTTTGATCCCCTACTCTCCCCTCTGGTATTGCCCCTCCCCCCTTCTCTCTCCCCTCTGGTAACCACTAGTTTGTTCTCTATATCTGTGAGTCTGCTTCTTTCTTGTTATATTCACTAGTTTGTTGTATTTTTTAGATTCCACATATAAATGATATCATACAGTATTTGTCTTTGTCTGACTTATTTCGCTTAGCATAATGCCCTCCAGTTCCATTCATGTTGATGAAATGGCAAATTTTCATTATTATTTATGGTTGAGTAGTATTCCATTGTATATATACACCACATCTTCTTGATCCGTTCATTTATTGCCTCCCTTGGCTTGGTCTTAAATTATTTGCATAACACTGCTAAGTCATTATATTTTTCTTTGTACTTTCGTAATCCTTTCACCAGTAGTAAAATGAAGTTGGATTAGATAATGTATGAGATCCTTTGTCACAAACCTACTATGATTTAGTGGTATGGGAACTTTACTGCCCATATTGGAAGATATTGCTAGGCTTTGGGCTTGGAAACAGGGTCCCTGAACTTGCATGGCTATTCTTTGTAAGAAAGACCATTTGTCCCCAGCTCCCTGCCACTTCCCAGGCTCAAGGATCTAAAGTATGCACTTCAGAAGAATCTTGCCTTTAAGGCTAAGCACATAAGAGATAGCTGATGAATATTTTTACAATTTAAATCCTAAAATGCTCCCTAGTGAGAGGTTGAGTCCAGAAACCTCGCCCCAGCCTAGCCTGCAGGAGCTTCATAGTGCTACTAGAAGCCACCTTCTCTAGGGCATCTTTTTCTCTACAGGTGGGTCCAAGAGGAAGCCTTTTAGACAGAAGAAATAGCACAAGCAATGGCTGGGAGAGAGAGAGAGTACACATGCAGGGTGATGAGCAAAGGACCCAATAGAGCAGTTTTCCATCCTCCGGAAGGGTCCGTGGGTCAAGAACCCTCTTTCTTAACTTGGGCTGGGGCTACTGGACTTAATAGGAGAGCCAAGGCTACCTCCATGGGAAATGGACACCTCTAGACTCCACAATGAAGGACAAGAATACTCCTGGCTATTGAAGTTGTTTGATCAGTCACCAGGGTCAGGCTCCTTCAGAATGTATAAAACCGGTGTTTCAGTGGACATTAAGGGTCCAGAACCTTGTGGAGTTCCAGGTAGGAGGAAGTAATAGAAGTAACCTTGTTATTCTGAAAACCTAGTCCTGAAAACCTGAAGTCCTGAGGACTCACTCAGCCAACTAGATCACTGCTGTATGTGAAGAGCACAGGGGCAATTGTCCCCACTCTCCTGACTTGGCTTGTGACAACTACTTGTGGTTGGAAAAGGGAGAAACACCTCTTCTCCCCAACAGGCAACCCAGGCATTTAGGATCCATGGTACAGAGCCAGGGCAGGGCAGTGCTGGGACTTCCCACTTCCATCCTGGATTTTCCCCTCATAGGAAGCAGGCAACTTGCTAGCAGTTCAGAGCTCTGAGGTGGGGCAGTCCTCCTTTGGTATCTAGAATATTCCCACTTTGAAAGGAGGAACAAAGACATTAAGGGTTTGAGATTCAGAGAGGAGTTCTCCTCCTGGCTCCAAATTGGTTTTTGGTTCATCCCTGTGGTTTTATTCTTTCCAGCATCAGTCCTGCATTCAGTGAGTTCTTAGGGTCTAGGGACCTAGAATCCTAGGCTATTTATGCTACAATGAACCTTAGAGATATTTAAGTCCTTCCTTCTCATTTTACAGATAAAGGAACTGGGTGTCAAAGGGGGTGAGTGATTTGTCCATGACTGCACACACAGCTAATGGCAAAGCAGGGACCCCCAGCTCCTGTCTCCCAGCCCCAGGTTTCTTCCACCAGACTACCCACTCCTCTGGGAGCCATTTGAGGAAATGATCTTTCTCTAATAATCACGTATAACTGGGCAGCCTTATGGTTTCCTTTCTGTGACTTCTGATGTACATTTATGGGGGTGAGAGGTAATTTGGGTTTGAGGGACAGCCTGAAGCCAAGGAATAGGGTAAGACAACAGGATCCTATAGAGGTCACACTTGGAAACTCGCTCTTGTTAGCACACTCAGCAAGCGAGGCTAGAGCTAGCAGCCCTTCAGGACCAACTCACCCTTGCAAAGAAACCAAAGTACTGGAGATGCTATGGTGCTTTCTGCACAGAGTTGTCCCCTTCTCCCCACTCCCTCGTCTCCCACCAAGGCTGATACCTGCTACATTACCAACACACGTTTCCATACTGAAAAATCATTTCTGTTTCCCAGGGTCCTCATTATTCATTTTCTCCAGAGATGTGCTGAGAGGGTTTATGGGGCCTCAACTGTTAATCAGAATGTGGTGCTAGTTCCAGGTTTCTGAAACCAGGCCTGAGGTGCTAAGGCTGTGTGTTTGTACGTATGTGTACATGTGTACTTCATATGGCTTGAGCAGGGCCCTGGGAAGGCACCTCCTGGGTTGAATTTCTCGTAAGTGAGCAATGCTAGCTGCTGCCCAGATTGGCTCTTTCTTGCTTGTATGTTTGTTTGTCGAGTCTAGCCTCAGGGTGGCCTTTGGTATCCTTCCTGCCAGTAAAAGGATCTCTCTCTGGGGATAACAGGAACTCATTTGCCTCTTAAGCACTCTTAGTTGTGCCAAATGGGGGAAAAGAGAATGCAAATTTTGAAGAATACCAACTAATATTTAATGAGCACTTAATATATTCCTGGTACCATTCTAAGTGGTGTCAACAAATATAATCTTCACAGTCATCTTATGAAGTAGGTGGTATTGTTATTCCAGTTTCCCTGAGGGGAAATTGAGGCCCAGGAACATTAGGTAACTCAAGATTATAGACCTAGCCAAGTGGCAGAGCTGGGATGTGATCCTCCTCCGGGGAGCACATTCTTGACCTCTGTGCTCTACTGCCTCCTGGAGTGTTAGACTCATTTTATGTTTGTGCTACCCAATCACATCAAGTCTCCAATGTCAGGCTGGCTGAGATGGTGAAGGTACGAGAGTGACCCAGAGATAAAGGAATTTGCCAGTCTCAGTGAAAAAAGGAAGGGAGAGCACTGAGCTCAAGTAGCAAAAACAAGAGGGTGGAGGTGGTTGTCACCGAGGGGTCATAGGGCAAAGATGAGGTCAAGGTGTTGCCAAAAACAGGAACCACGTGATTTTGGGATCCTCGGTATGTGACAAGTGCTTTCTGATCAAAGGCTTTGCCTTCACCCAGTGATAACAAAATGCTGTGCCAATGTCTTCCCTCCCAGGATGCACGTTCCTTTTGCTGTAAAATTTCAACAAATCTGGGATCGGGACATTCTAAAATCTAAAGAAGCAATAAGCTTCTCTGGGCCCTCTTTCTAGATTGTCCCCTGAATTGGTGTTTCTTCTTGACCCTGAGGTCGTATTACAGACAGCGTGGAGAGTATGTGCTGACAGCAGAGCGTGATGACGACAAAGACGGTGAAGAGACCACGGCAACTGAGGGGTCTAGATTCTAGTTCCAGCTCTGTCACTATCTAGCTTAGTGACTTTAGCTAACTCTCTGCACCTCACTTTGCTCCCTTATAAAATGGGAAGAATAAACTCTGCTTTCTGCCCTTCACAGGGTTACTATAGGGAGACCAAATGAGATAATGAAGTCAATGGGCTTTGGAAAGTTATATGCAAATATCAAGGGTTGTGATTTGTTACTTTTGGAAGAGAAGGAAATTAAAATAACCCAAACACTATAAAACAATAGTTTCTATCAAGCAGATGATGGAGGAGGAAAGAGAAAAAGCGTTCATTAGTGACTATTATCGTCTCTTGTGGTCTCCAAGAGAGACTCAAGTTACCTTTGGAGAATAGGGGTTTCTAACAACCCTGAACTCCGGCCATCCTAATTCCAAGGGATTCAGGGCCATGTGCCCAGGCTGAGCATATCCATGACGGTGTATTTTTTCTGGGGAGAATAGTGTGATTGTTGACTTAGCTCTTGGTCTTAGCCAACAGGACTCTGAAGAGCATGGATGTGGTAAGATAGCCCTCCCAGAATTTTTCAGTGGTTTGGACACATACACAGTAAAGTAAAGCAAAAGTTAAGACATTCAAAACAATGAGGGTTTTGGAGTGGGGGGGTGGTGCTTAAGTGGGAGGTGATGAGTTGTTAAAAAGTATGCAACTTCTTTTTTTCCTGCTTCACAGATGTTTATGACTTTGGCTATTGTCTTATTTGGTGTGGTCGATCTCTTGTGTCCTCATGACAGACACCTATCACAGTGCTTGGCCTATAGAGGCAATCAATAAATATTTGAGGAATAAAAAGAAGGCAGGAAAGAAGGGAAGTTAAGAAGCTCCCAGGCTTCTCTGTTTTTTTCTACAAAAATGGATCTAAATTATGCCATGTGAGACTTGATCTCACAAAGATGTTCAGAAGCTGAGAAGAGGCCATACGAGATCATCCCTTTAAGTGACGGGAGCGCAAAGTAGAAGGATGATAGACTGAAGTTCCCTGAGCTGCAGCTACTAATGGGCGGTAAAGAGGTCCAGCCTCTGATGTCCGAGGGCTGAGAGCCCTTCCCCTTGCAGAGGTAGAATGCAGCCTCTGCTTCTTCCTAAAAGCTTAAGGTCTCCCTCCTTTGGCCCGTGGGCAGAGCATTTTAGTGGATATAAATAAAGAAAAATGTGCTTAAGTTTACCCAAATATGTGTAAAGCTTTTACTCTTGACTTTTCAAGGGAGGGATTCAGATTTAATCTTTTGGGTGCTGTAAGCCAATATACAAGGTCTAACAATGAAGAGTATCTTCTATGTATAAGCATTGCTAACTTAAGAAATGGTTCATCCTGGCATAAGAGGAGCCCTGCCTATGGAGACAGGCTAAAACCACCTTGAAAAAGCTATAATATTAGTTTGTTTGTTTTCAGTAGGTTAGACCAATACTTAGGACTTTGTCATAGCTTTTCTTATTGAGGAACTTGCTCAATAGTGATGGATGGCTATCCTACTAGTACTACTACTATAGTACTAGTACTGCTACGACTACGAATTATAACAGCAACGACGACATGGCATATCTATGGCTACTGGTTGTGTTTCTTGATTAAGTAAAATTAATCCTTAATTTCTTTTATGAGGATGAATCTAAATTCCTCTCTTGAAGTGCCAAGAGTAAGAAATTCACAAATACTGGGGTAAATTCAAACATATTTTTCTTTCTTTATAACCACTAAGATGTCCTGAAATTGACTTGGCCCACTTCTCTGTGAGGCTGGGGTGGTCTTCTCTTTAGAAACGTGTTTGGATCTTTGATTTTCTTAAGAAGAGGTGAACCCAAAGTCCAGATTGGCCAACAGTGAAAGCAGTTGGATCTACCTTTACTTGGTGGGGTAGAATTTCTTCACTCTGGGCAATTGGTAAGGGTATAAGCTTGGATTCTTGGTTATTCAGTGCTTTTTAAAAACCCCTGTGTTTTCTCTGTGGCCTCTCTTCCTGGTGGGTCCTGAACTCTAATCTTCGTTTTGTCAGGCTCAAAAACTCAGTTCAGCCTTTCAGAGGGTTTCTCCTTAGGTTTCTCCACTGCGTCTCTACACAGCCCCATCATTTGGCAAATGTGCTGAGCAAGAAAAAAGCCGCCTGCTGGGAGGATCCCAGGTCTACTTCAAAAGCTCTTAGGTTTTATCCTCTAGTGACCCTCTGACCAGTGCAAAGCCCAGAGTCAGCCTCTTGCCCTTGCCTCCAGTTGACAAAGGGCTACACATGACTACAGAAGTTATGTCACCTGTCCGATTCTCCCTTCTCTGAAGCTTCAGTTTCTCTGTTCTCACTACCTCAGCATCAATCAGATGCCTTCAAGTAGATGATTTGTGAATTTTATTCAGTTCTTCCAGTTATCCTCAGGTGGAGGGTTACTGTAAGCTACTCCATGCCACCTGGAAACAAATAAAAAGTTAACTTTTATCTCGTTGCCATTGTGATTCATATTAACTGATTATGCTTTGCTTTTCGAATTGGCTAGTAGGAAGCTTAGAGACAAATTTGAGGCCCATCACTGGCAAAAGGTATAGAACCAAATGTAATATTTTGGATATAAACCTTAGCTCCATCTTATCTTGTTGTCCCTGTTCTCTTTCCCCTTACCCACATTTCTCCACTTATTTCTCTGTTTATTTATTTACTTAGTATCTTATACAGCTTTGGAAGCCAATTCCACTCTTTTTTTTGAATGAATCAGAGTAAAAATAGTTAAGAAAATAACACCTAACCTTTATTAAATGTTACTGTTCTAAGCATTACTCTGCTCTAAACATTACTATCTAAGTACTTGACATATATAACTCATATTTCCTTACAACATTCTTATGAACAAGTACTATTATTACTGTTAAACTGAGAGGCTTAAAGCTTAATTAATCTTCCTAAGGCCACAAAACCTTTGAATTGCTTAAGAAAACGTGAATATAATATCCCCTCTCCTTCTCCTATATCATTTACTGAGCCCTATTGTCTTCCAGGAAGTGTGCTAAGTTCTTTGCATACATTATATTAAATCTCCACAACAACCCCGCTTGGCAGGATTATTAAGAGACTAGGAAGTTGAGGTTCAGAGAGGCTTAGTAACTTGTCTTGGGGGTCCCACAATTTGGAAATGGCAGAGTCAAGTTTTAAGCATAGACCTATTTTGATTCCAAACTATGCCGCGGGTTTCTTCTCAACTCCTGACTCATGGCTACCCAGCTGTGTCTTCAGCCTACCTCCCTGTTGAGGGAATGAACACACTATTTTACTACGAGTCTTTCCCCGACTTTGTTAACCAGGAAGAAGAACATATCTTGTCTGGCCCTCATCTCAGTACCCAGAAATCCAGTATAGCTTGGGGACCCCTCTTCTGGAGCTTTGCAATAACTGTTTCTGGAAAATATTTTGGGCTTTTAGGAGAACTGCAATTCTAAAGAACTGTTCCTAAGGGGAATTTAGACTTGGGCAAGAGAGGTCTTGGCAAAATAGCTTCATTGTACCTAGAGGAACCCAAATAATTTTCCTTGGCACCTAGCAAGATCCCTTTATGTAGATATTTACCTGCACAGCGAACCAGTCTGAAGTAGCCTGCTAGGTAGAGCTTATGGAGAGAAAGGGCCCAAATAACAGCTTCTTTAACTAGACCACCTTGTCCTCTCTGGAGCTAAAAAAACTAGGTCATGGTAGCCTGAGCTTGAAGAAAGAGGAACCAGGGATCAGGGGATCTGAATTTCAGTCCTGATTACCCTAGTCAGCTGTGCATCCTTGAGTAACTCAATTCACCTTTCTGGGCCTCAGAGATTCTGATATTTAACATGGAGACGTTAAAGGGATTGGTTTCCTAAAGTCCTGGCTCTAAAGTTTTATGATTGCAAATGTTCCTTTAGGCCAGAGACTGTCTTGGGTCCCCTGGTTGACCCTAGTAACTGCACCCCGTCCCCGTCAGTCTTACCTTGCCTGTGCCCAGAGAGGCCCAGCTGTCAGCTCTTCGTGCCTCAGGCCTTCTGTGTGTCGTGTGTGTGTTTTCTTGGAAGCTGCATATAGGACACTCATTGATGGGGGCCTGTGGTCTGGAGCTAACAGTGAGATGGTAAACATCATGGAACAAGCAGCCCTTTCAGGCTCTCAACTTTGGTAGCACAGTGTGAAAATAGTTCTTGGAAGCTGGGGCCTGGTGGCCGCTGCTTCTCCTCAGCCTGCCTGCCAGGTTCTACCAGAGCTCAGGATGGACCGAGCTCCCGCCTGGGCATGTAGCAGCCAGTACTGGTAGTTTTCCACTCTGAGAAACTGGAAAAGTGAGTTGGCTTCTCTGTCCAGGAGACTGGTGGATAGTGGAAGCGTCAGGAAACCACCAAGACAGCTCAGCAGGCAAAATCAGGTGATACTTCTTTGCTGCAGGGTCTCTTGCTTCCCTTGCTATTTTCTGCCTTTTCCTGCTGCTTTACATTTCATAATGTGGAGCTCAGAGGCAGATGGATGGGCTCTGATAAACGATGAGGTAGGCTTGGGGGAAAGTAAGGGGACCTGACAATTAGGACTTGGCAATTCTGAGTCTTTGCTATTGGCTGGGATCCCTTCCACAGAAGGAGTTTACCAAAAATAGGCATATTCAATAGGAAAACCACACTGGTACTGCTAAGAAGTGCCACGTTGGTTGCCCTGGGCCAAGGTTCATCCTGGTTCCAAAGACCCACTAGGATGAGAAAGGCCATCCAAGATCATCTTGTCTATTTTCCTGTGTCCTTTCTCGTAGGCCCCTGGCAAGACTGATTCATCAAGACACTTTGCCTAATGGCTGCTTTGCTGGCTCTTGTCTCTGAATTCCCTTTCCTCGTCCTTATATTCCTTGGTCTCAACTTCTAGACCTCCAGCCCCACTCCATTGTCTGAAGAGGGTTTGTAACACTTGTGGCCCAGAGCCTTATTCTAGCTTGAGCTGGGGATCCTCCACTGACTAATATTCAGGTCAGAACTTCTCTTCCTTTCATGCAGGTGCCCACAAAGCCCTTGAAAGAGCATCCCTGCCGCTCTCTGTCCTCTGGAGATGGTTGTGAGCTGGGAACAAGATGGCGCTCACTCTGACAAACCTTGACCCTTTTTGGGGAAATGCAACTGAGCAGGGTATTTTTTCAGCAAACGTGGGCTGAGTATCTTTTGTGGCCAGGCACTTTGGGAGGTTCTGGGGCAGAGAAATGAATCAGTTGCAGCACTTGCTCTGAAGAATTCAACTTGTGGTTAAGTTCACAGTCTCCATTCATCCATCCTTGCATTCATCCTTCTGTCCCATCTCTCTACTTCTTTGTCTACTTATTTACTTGTCAAGTGTGTGTTGAGCATCTAATGGTGCTCTGTGTTGGCAGATGGTGAGGGGGAAAAGAAAGAATCTGATGTGATTACTATTCTCCAAATTGCTTACGGTTTCAATAAGCAGGTAAACAAGCACAAGTAAAACGGGAACTCTCTGGTGAAGGTTGTTACCTAAAAGAACCCCCCATTTTCCCCACCATCACTTTTATCCTCATACCATGTTTTAGTGTTTTCCATAGTTTTGTCACACTACCTGAAATAGTAATAGCTAATAAGAGCTATAGTCAAATAGACAATTTGATTGCCTATTTTTTTAAAAAGTTATTTATTTAATTAATTTATTTTTGGCTGTATTGGGTCTCCGTTGCTGCGCACGGGCTTTCTCTAGTTGCGGCGAGCGGGAGCTACCCTTCCTTGCAGTGTGCGGGCTTCTCATTGCCGTGGCTTCTTTTGTTGTGGACACGGGCTCTAGGCGTGTGGGCTTCAGTAGTTGTGGCATGCAGGCTCAGTAGTTGTGGCACACGAGCTCAGTAGTTGTGGCTCTCGGGCACTAGAGCACAGGCTCAGTAGTTGTGGCACACAAGCTTAAAGGTGCTCCGTGGCATGTGGGATCTTCCCTGAACAGAGCTCGAACCCGTGTCCCCTGCATTGGCAGGCAGATTCTTAACGACTGTTCCACCAGGGAAGCCCTGATGGCCTATTTGATTGTTGAAAATCTATTGCCTTTTGTCTGTCTCCCCTACCAGAAAGTAAGGTCCATGAGATAAATCATTTTCTCTACCTTGTTCACTACTGTACCTTCAGAATAGTACCTTACACATAGCAGAACCTTATTGATTAAATAAATACACAAATAGTCATTAAATAAATATACTTGTTAAATAAATCCATGAACAAATCCATTAATAAATCCATGATAGGTTGCAATAAAATATGTAATGGCCCAGGCTTACAAGGAATTCTCAGATGTCTGCTGCCTGGTTAAATGTCATTAGTAGGGGCAATCCTTCTCTAACTTCCCAGGCCTTTGTTTTTAAGTTCTGTAATAATAAACAACATAAAACTCTTCTTTTACCACTTTTTCAACAGATATTTATTGAGGACTCAGTTAACGCCAGACACCCTACTAGAAACTAGAGAGACAACAGAGAGAAAGATAGACAGGATCCTGCCCTCAAAACATGTACTGTTTGGTGGGGAGACTGAAATTAAACAATTATTTGTTCTACACATGTGAAAGGTGCTATGAAGGAAAAGCAGTGTGTTATAAGCATTTAACAGAGATTTCTAATTTAGCTGGGAGCTCAGAGGAATTCCCTAAGGGAGGCGTGGTCTGAGAGCTGGAGGATAGCAGGAGTTAGTAGGTAAAGGAGGGGAAAGGAAGAACATTTCAGGCAAAGGGTACATCATGTTTAGAGAGACCTTGAGGCTGGAAGGTACTTTGTGTCGTTGTGAAGTTGAAATAAGACCAGTGTGCTGGGATATAGAGAGCAAAGATCTGGGATGTCCCGAGATGAGGCCACATTATCCTGAGAAGAATGAGAAGCTGTTAGAAGGTTTATGCTGGGATAAGGCTTTAGGAAGCTCACCTGTGCTACTCTATGGAGAAGGGACAAGAGGGGAACCAGGAAGAAGAGCTAGAAGGCATTATAGTTGTCCACAAGTGAGATGGTGAAGGTTGGGCCCTGCATAGGAGGTGTGGGGAAGGAGAGAAATAGCTGGACTTAAGAAATTTGCAGGTGATACATTTGTGGGTTTTACTGATGGGCCCGGTGATTCTCAGAGGCCAAGTTTACATCTCACCCCTTGATTGCCTCTTAGCAGAGGTAACGTGTCATCTATCATCCCGAATTCCTCCTCTCCAATAACTCTATATCCATCTCCAGGCAGAGGTTCAGAGACCCTGCTGTTGACTCAGGGAGAGCCCTTCTAGTTTTCATCAATGTTGTTGCCACTCTGCTGTCTACACACAATGGGCTTAAACCCTTCTGTGTGATGCTTCGGTGTGATGGAAGGGCTGGAGGGGATGAGGACGAGGGGAGCTCTGACACATTTGCATTTTTTTATGTGGAGAGCCGAACCCTCATCTTCTCCCCCAGTTCCTCTAATTATCAAACTTGATCGTGCATCAGTCACCTGGAGGGCTGGCGACACCATACTTTCCTGGGCCCCATCCCCAGAGTGTCTGATCCAGTAGGACTGGGATGGGGACTGAGAATTTGCATTTCTGCCAAGTTCCTGGGTGATGGTGATGCTGCTGGTCCTGGGAGCATACTTTGAGGACCATGGCTCTAACACAACGACAGATAAGGAGAACAGAGCCTTCGGGAGGGAGTTGATACTCCTTTACACCCAGGAGAGTATCCTATGTGGGATCTCGGTCTCTCTCTCTCCCTCTTTCTCTGTTAAATAGGGTAAGTTCTTGTAAGACTTTAGTTAGAACACAAAATAGAAAGGATCCCTGAGCCAGGGAAATATAATGGAACTGAAATGTTCCATGAAGCAGCTATAGCAGCAGCATCTCTGTTGAAACTTCTTAGTTGCTGTTCCCAGGATAAGCAGCGCCTTGGTGGGGAAGTTCTTTGCAACAATGTCATGATTCACCCCATGCGACCCTCCTTCCCCATTTCTAGTTTACTTTAGATGTTCCAGGAAGCAGTTCTCATTACATTCATGGCTCAGTGACTAGAGATACATGATAGCCAGGAATGAAAGCCCAGTGGGACTGTGAATGAGGATTTCTCTGGTTGTCTGGCAGAGTCCCAGAGGATCATCCTGGGTCCAGGCTGGGAGGGATCTGGGAGCAGTGTGGCTGCACAGCAGAATCACCCGGGAGACTTTAGAAATATGTAGGTTCCTGGGCTCAGCTTCAGATATGCCAAAAACAAATCTCTAAGAGGAGGCTCATAAATCTGTATTCTAGAACCTTCCCAAGAGATCCTAAAGTAATTGGTACATGGACTGGCTTTTGAGAACCACTGCCTTAGAGAACGTCTACTCTGACTCCCTTGTTCTCCTCAGGAAGAAACTGAGATCTAAAGAGGGTGTGTGGAGTTTGCTCAGATCCCGCATGGTTTAAATCAGGGGTCCCCAACCCCCAGGCCTCGGACCGGCACCGGTCCGTGGCCTGTTAGGAACCGGGCCGCACAGCAGGGGGTGAGCAGTGGGTGAGCAAAACTTCATCTGCCGCTCCCCATCTCTCCCCATTGCTAGCATTACTGCCCGAACCATTGGTCGCATTACCGCCTGAACCATTCCCCCATCCCCCCCACGCCCCACCCCCTCCCTGCCCCCCATCCATGGAAAAATTGTCTTCCATCAAACCGGTCCCTGGTGCCAAAAATGTTGGGGACTGCTGGTTTAAGTGGTAGAGCCAGGAATGAATTTGAAATCACTTGATTTTCAGAGGTTGTATAGTTTAGTGAGGTCACAGCCTCTAGAGTTAGATTCTAATCTGAGTTAGTAAGGTCTTGGGCAGTTATTTAAACTCTTACCAGTAAAATGGGTAATAAGTGGGAAACTTGAAATAATGAGTGACAAAATGCTTATCTCGTTGCCTGTACTTGATAAATGCTTCTAAATGGATGCTATTCTTACCATATTTCATCGAATTTGAGAAACTTCTGACTCTAAGATGTATCATTACTTTCTGTGCCTCTAAGGAAAAAAACAAAACAAAACAAAAGTATCTATGACTCACTATTTGCTTGCAAGATGCACTCAGATTTGTAGAGATGTTAACATGTGGGGAAAAAAAAGGGAAATGTGGTATTCCAATTCTTTCCTCCACCCTACGAAGGTTATTATGTTATTAAATTAAATACTTCAACAATAAACGCAGATTTCTGAAGAAGAAGCACACAGTGTGCTAGAAGAACAGCAAAGAGGCCAGCATGGCTGACGGGAAGGGTAGGGTGGAAATGAGGTCCAGGACACTCAGGGCACAGATGATGTTTGAATTTTATTATGAGTGAGATGGGAAGTTAATGGAGTGCTTTGAGCAGAAGAGTTACATGATCTGATTTACATTTTAGTAAATACATGGGACAAAAGCAGGCCGGTAGGAGGTTCTTGTTCTCTTCTTGGTGATAGGGGACAGTGAATTGGCCTAGATTGGTAGCACAATATTTGTAAAAGGTAGGTGGGATACAGGAATATTTTTAGAGTAGCTAATGGGATTTACTATTACCTGATGGACTGGATATGAAGTATGAAAGGAGTCAAGGATGGGCCTCAAGATCTTTGGCTCAAGTCATTGGAAGAATGGAGTTGGCTGAAATGGAAAAAGCTAGGGAATGAGTTTTGTAGGGAGACTATATTTTACTCAACTTTCTTCTTACTCCTGATCTATATCTATCTCAAAGGTTTACCTTCTGTTTTTGATAATTTTTTTTCTTTTCCGGTACGCGGGCCTCTCACTGTCGTGGCCTCTCCTGTTGCGGAGCACAGGCTCCAGACGCACAGCCTCAGCGGCCATGGCTCACGGGCCCAGCCGCTCCGTGGCATGTGGGATCCTCCCGGACTGGGGCACGAACCCGCGTCCCCTGCATCGGCAGGCCGACTCTTAACCAGTGCGCCACCAGGGAAGCCCTCGATAAATGTTTTTTAAGCACCTATTCTCTCCCCTGATGTGCAATGAGAAATAAAAGAAATACAAACAAACAAGATACAGTCCTTTTATTTTTCCCTCCAAAAGTTTGGCATCTGTAGGGGAGATAGGACTCACAGAAATAATTATATTACATAGCAGTCTGTACCTACTGCTATAACAGAGATGTTGAAAATGTCAGAAATCAGAGGAAGGAGAAATTTATTGGAGGTGTTACTATCCTCCCTCAGAAATGCTTGCTTTAGTTGAGTATGAGTTCATTAGCCTGCAAAGGGAGGGTGCTAGATAATAACTTAGGTTAGTCTTTCCACTGCAGGTGCACTGACCTTGCTGTACCTCCAGCAGCCAAGACGCTCTTTCCTTGCGTTTCCTGTGCCCTTTACATGAAGCATGTTCCCCTCTGGAGTCACCTGGCTTGCTGTCTTCCTTCACTGAGCTCTCTGCTCAGTCAGCTTATCTCAGAGGTCTTCCTGATCTCTTTAGTTAAAAGAGAACCTATTCCCTTTCTATACTTTATTTTCTTCACAGCATTTACCATCTCCTCCCCTACTAAATTTTTATTTGCCTTTTGTCTTCTCTCCCACCCTAGAATGTAAACTCTGTGACGAAAGGCACTTTGCTTTGTTTGCTGTTGTAACCCCATAAAGATCCCCCCCCCAATCATTGGGTGAATGAATTAATAACAATAGGATATTTTAAAAACAATGGATTTAGTAAGCAACAAGCAAACAAGTAGATTATCATGCTGTGGGTGATGTTGAGATTGGACTGGATTCGGGAACGACCTTTGGTTTCGGAAGGGACGGAGGGTGCCAGAGAGCAGCTCGCTTACTGATCAGCTGAGCTGCCATCAGCATCCTGTCATCTTGGGAGAGACAGCTTTCCTCAGGTCATTCTTTTGGCTAAACCAGAGCGGGGCAGTCTGGTGCACTGGGACAAACTTTGTGTTAGGACTCAGAGATGTGATCTAAGTCAAACCCCTATCGTTTAATAGCCATGGGACTTCAGCTGGTTTCCTCATATACAATTTGAAAATAATAATACATGCCCTCCCTACCACATCGGGTTACTGGGTGGGTAGAAAACAGGTAGGCGGGCTTCCCTGATGGAGCAGTGGTTAGGAATCCGCCTGCAATGCAGGGGACACGGGTTCGAGCCCTGGTCCGGGAAGATCCCACATGCCGCAGAGCAGCTAAGCCCTCGTGCCACGACTACTGCAGCCCGCGCACCTAGAGCCCGTGCTCTGCAACAAGAGAAGCCTCCGCAACAAGAAAAGCCACCACAACAAGAAGCCCGCGCACCGCAATGCAGAGTAGCCCCTGCTCACCGCAACTAGAGAAAGCTCGCGCATAGCAACGAAGACCCAATGCAGCCAAAAATAAATATATTTTTTAAAAAGTCATTATAAATATTGGCTATATTCCCTGTGCTGTAAAATTTAGAAAAAGAGGTAGGCAGTTGGACAGCACTTTTCAAATTGTGCAGAATTGTATTTTAGGGGTGAAGATGGCAATTGGGGGCACTATGACATGGCTGATAGCCAAAAGAGCCAGGAATGTCTGCCGTGGTGAGCCAGGCCCCCTCCCCAGGACGTCCCTGAGGGAAATATACACACAGGGGACAGTGGGAAAGGGAAAGCAAAGTTCTACTTTATTAGTAGCTGGGCTTGTGTCCTAAATGCCAATGCAGGTGCTCTGGTAAACTGGACTGGGGCATGTAGCATGTGGGTTAAAGGCCTCCAGAAGCCTCTCCTTGCCCATTAAGTCACTGATGCTAATGACTAAAACACTTAGCACATGCAACAACATGTAGGAAAAACTTTGAGGAGGGGACCAGAGCAGACCTTTAGTCAGGGCGTGGCCTTTGCTGCCTGATGGGATGAAGCAGAAGAGAGGACAGTGCCCTGTGTGTGACTTTGAAACGTACATTGACCTCACTCGTTGGTAATTTTGGCCTCATTGGGATCCTGTATTAGTATTTCCTCATCCTTACTCCTCCCTTCAATTTCATGTTCCAGAGTCTTCAGATTTTGAGAATCTGATGCTTCATTCCGGAACCTCCCAGATTAAAGCATAATGATTATCTGCAGAACCAATCACCTCTGATGGAGAAATTATACATTTGGCAAGAATAGGCAAAATGATACTTTCAAATCTGACTTGGAAAATGCAGTGGACAGTAACATAGAAGAGTTTCAGTTGGGTATATGGCCATGTTTCTTGTCAAAGATGCCTGTATATGGTTTTTTTTTGCGCTACGTGGGCCTCTCACTGCTGTGGCCTCTCCTGTTGCAGAGCACAGGCTCCAGACGTGCAGGCTCAGCGGCCATGGCTCACGGGCCCAGCCGCTCCGCGGCATGTGGGATCTTCCCGGACCGGGGCACGAACCCATGTCCCCTGCATCGGCAGGCGGACTCTCAACCACCGCGCCACCAGGGAAGCCCCCTGTATGTGGTTTTGCTTAATCATACTGTTTCTTGAAGTGTCAGCTGGCCCTTGACTCAAAGTCATCCTTCCCTTTCCTAGGGTTGGACAAGAATCCAGGAACTTTTCTGGGTGTGATATGGACAGAAGGGCTTCTTGCCTTCAGCTTGTCATGATTATAGTGGATATCCTTATTCTCCAAGCCCTCCATGTTCTTCAGGGACAGCAGTTTGGCTGTTTCTGTGCCAAGCTTGGGCACGATGCTCACATGAAACCATTTTCCCTTTGATGTTTTGCTACCTCTCCAGGGAACTTCTAGGAAAGGAGCTTGGTTCCTGTTAGCCCTGTAAGTTGCCTACCTGTCTCCTTCTAGCCTAGGGAAACCTCACCCATCTTCCTGCCACCTCTACTTCATCCTACGGTCGCTTAATGAGGGCAGGCTTTCCAGGAAGCCATTAGTCTTCAAGCAGTTTCTTATTTCTGCCCAGTAAACATAAATCTCCCATGGGGCAAAGGAACAGGAAGTCTTTGGCTATCAGCTTTGGAAAGGGGCGTGAAAATATACAAATAAAAATCTCAATATATTATCCTACCCCAGAGGTTACTTTTTGAAAAACAGCTTCACTGACATATAATTGATATACAATAAACTACACACATTAAAAATGCACAATTTGGGCTTCCCTGGTGGCGCAGTGGTTGAGAGTCCGCCTGCCGATGCAGGGGACGCGGGTTCGTGCCCCGGTCTGGGAAGATCCTACATGCCGCGGAGCGGCTGGGCCCGTGAGCCATGGCCGCTGAGCCTGCGCATCCGGAGCCTGTGCTCCGCAACTGGAGAGGCCACAACAGTGAGAGGGCCGCGTGCCGCAAAAAAAAAAACAAACAAAAAAAACAAAAAAAGCAGCACAATTTGATCTGTTTTGACATGTGTATAAACCTGTGAAATCATCACCATAATCAAGATTATGACCATATCCATCACTGTCAAAAGTTTCTTTGTGTCCTCTTGTAATTCCTTCTGTCCACTCCTTCCTTCCCTAGGTAACCACTGGTCTGCTTTCTGTCACTGTAGATTGACTTGTTTTCATTTTCTAGAATTGTATAATCTACAATATAAATGGACGCATACGGTATATACTCTTTTTGCCTGGTTCATGCTCTTCTTTCCCTCAGCACAATTATTTTGAAATTTATCTGTGTTGTAGCATGTATCAATAGAGCATTCTTTTTTATTACTGAGTAGCAGAGATGGGACTAGGGTGAGGCAAGGGAGGTGCCTAGGGTGCAAAGTGCAAGCTGGTGCTCACCCTCGGGATCCTGCAAAGGCAGCACTGGGACTTCCATGACCCTGGGAGTGGGCACCTCCTTGTATTTTGCACCCTAAACACCTCACTTGCTTTGTTCTAATCCCAGTCCTGCTGAGTAGTATTTCACTGCGTGGATATATCGCAATTTGTTTATCCATTTACCTGTTGATGACATAGGATTGTTTCCCAATTTGCGTTGTCTGTTACAAATAAAGCTGTTAACGACACTCCTAAGTCTTTGTATGGACTTACATTTTTATTTCTTTTGGACAAATGCCTAGGAGTGAGTGGCTGCAGGACAGAATCAGTGTATAGATATATGGGTCTACTTCTGGACTTTCTCCTGTTTCTTTGGTATGTTTGTTTATCTTATACCAACATCCCACTGTCTTGATTTCTGTAGTTTTATAATGTTTTAAAATCTGATGTTAGTTCTTCCTCTTTGATCTTCTTTTTCAAGGTTGTTTTGACTATTCTGGGATCTTTGCTCTTCCATATGATTTTTAGAATCAATTTGTTCATTTATACAAAAATGCCTGCTGAGGCTTTGATTGGGTAGAATGGACATCTTAATAGTATTGATTCTTTTGACCCATGAACATTGTAGTATATTATCTCCACTTATTTAGATCTTTAACTTCTTTTTGCAGTGTTGGGTGGTTTTTAGTGCACAGGTCTTTCACATCTTTTGTCTTGTTTATCCTTAAGTATTTTGTAATTTTTGATGCTACTGTAACTTATAATTGTTCACTGCTAGTTTATAGACACAGCTGATTGTTGTATATTGATCTTATGTCCTGAAACCTTATTAAACTCGTCTTTTAGTTCTAGTAGTAGCTTTTTTGTAGATTTCATCTGATTTCTTACATAACTGATACTGTTATCTGCAATTAAAGGCAGTTTTATGTCTTCCTTTCCGATATGGGTGCCTTTTACTATTTTTTTCCCTTGCCTTATTGCTTTATCTGGAAATTCCAGTATAATTTTTAAAATTGAGTTATAATTGATATATAACAGTATACTAGTTTCAAGTATACAACATATTGATCCTATATTTGTATATATTGAGAAATGGTCACCAGAATAAGTCTAAGTTAACATCTATCACCATACATAGTTACAAAAATAATTTTTTCTTGTGATGAGAACTTTTAAAATCTACTCTCGTTGTAACTTTCAAATATGCGATACAGATTATTAAGTCCCATGCTGTACATTGCATCCCTCTGACTTATTTATTTTGTAACTGGAAGTTTGTCCCTTTTGATCCCCTATACCCATTTGGCTCAACCAATCTGTTCTCTGTATATATGAGCTTTTTTTTTTTTTTGGTTGTTTGTTTTTTAGATTCCACATATAAGTGAAATCATATGATATTTGTCTTTCTCTGTCTGACTTATTTCACTTAGCATAATGCCCTCAAGATCCACCCATGTTGTCACAAATGGCAAGATTTCATTCTTTTTTATGGTTAAATAAACCATATATATGGTATGTATGTGTATATATATCACATCTTCTTTATCCATTCATCCATCAATGGACACTTAGGATGTTCCATAACTTAGCTATTGTAAATAATGCTGCAGTAAACATGGGGGTGCATATATCATTTTGAGTAGTGTTTTCATTTTCTTCAGATAAATACCCAGAAGTGGAATTGCTGGATTACATGGTAATTCTATTTTTAATTTTTTGAGGAACCTCCATATCATTTTCCATGGTCACTGCACCAACTTACATTTCCACCAACAGTGCACAAGCATTCCCTTTTCTACACATCCTTCCCAATACTTGTAATTTCTGATCTTTTTGATAATAGCCATTCTAACAGATGTGTGCTATCTTGCTGTGGTTTTGATATGCATTTCCTTGATGATTAGTGATGTTAAGCTCTTTTCATGTACCTGTTGGCCTGCTATATGTCTTCTTTGGAAAGAAATTAGTTGAGGAATAATTGAAATCTCTAGCTATAATTGTGGATTTGTCCATTATTTGGGGTTTTTTTTTGCTTCATTTATTGTGAAACTCTGTTATTACATGCATAAGTATTTAAGACTGTCATGTATTCTTGATGAACTAGCCCCTGTATCACTGTGAAATACCATCTTTATTCCTTGTCTTGAAATTTTTTGTATCTGGTATTAATATAACCACTTCACCTTTCATTTGATTAAGTTTTCGTGGTATATTTTTTCCATATTTTCTTGTGACTTATCTGTGTTTTTATATTTAAAGTGTGTTTCTCATAGACCATATGTAGTTTAAACTTGCTTTTTTAAAAAAATCCAGTCTGACAATCTCTACTTTCTAATTAGGTTATGTAGACCGTTTATATTTAATGGGAGTATTTATATGATTAACTTAAAATCTATATTCTTGCTATTTGTTTTCTATTTGTCCTGTGCTCTTTGTTTCCTTTTCTTCTGCCTTCTTTTCAATTAATTGAATTTTTATGATTCTGTTTTATCTTTTCTTGACTTATTAGCTATAAGTCTTTTAAAAAATATTATTTTTGTGCTTGCTTTAGCGTTTGCAGTATGCATCTTTAACTAAAGTCTATCTTCAAATGATATTATACCACTTCACATAGAGTTTAAGAACCTTTCAACAAGATAACTTCCATTTTTCCCTTTAAGCCTTTATGCTATCGTTGTCATGCATTTTACTTTTGTGTTGTAAACACCACAATATGTTGTTATTTTTGTTTTAATAGCCAATTACCACTTAAAGAGATATAAATAACATTAAAAATCATCTTATATATTTACCATGTAATTGCCATTTTGGGAAATTTGCTGTCATCTTTAGCTTTGGTCCTCGGTGCATAATGTGTCCTTTTCCTCTAGATGCTTTTAAAATTTTCTCTTTATTATCTGCTCTAAGCAATTGGATTATGATATACTGTAGTGTAGTTTTCTTCATGTTTCTTGTGCTTCAAGTTGTTAGGTTTCTTGGGTTTATAATTTTCATCAAATTAAAACAATTTTCCACCATTTTTTATTCAAATAATTTTCTTTCTCCCTCCTCTTTTTCCAGGTATCCATTTACATGTATATCTAGATGTTTGAAATTGTTTCACATCTTACTAATGTTCTGCTTTTTGTTTATTGATTTATTGACTGATTCTCTTTTCTTTCATTGTTTCATTTTGGATAGTTTCTATAGTTGTCTTTATGTTCCTATTTTTTTCCTCCAACATGTAATCTGCTTTTAATCCCATACAGTGCATTTCATCTCACAAATTCAAGTTTTATCTCTAGAAATTTGACTTACCTCTTTTCTCTATCCTCTATAGCTCCCCTTATATTTCTGAACATATGCAACACAGTTATAATTATTTTGGTGTTCTTCTTTTCTAATTTAACTTCTATATTAATTCTGAATCAGTTTCAACAGATATATTTATTTTTCTTATTATAGGTTCTATCTCTCTGCTTCTCTTAAAGTCTGGTATTATTATTATTTTTTTTGGCATGGGACATATCTGTACTAAAAAATTATTCATTGTTATTTAAATTTAGCCAGGGATCCTGTATTTTATCGGCAATCCTATGTCCTGAGAGCTCTAGTCCCCTTGACCTCTACAGACTCTTACCTTTGTCTTCTGAGCTCAGGGAATTCTCCAGCCTCTGCCGGAGTTTTCACTCACTGTGCTACAGCCTGGACGTTCTCTCACGGAAGTAAGCTTTTGCAGTTGTATGGTTCATCTTCTTTGTTTCCTGTCTCTCAGGGATTGCTGCCCTTTGTTGTCTGATATTCATTATGTTGAAATCCAATTTTTCATATACTATTCCCGTTTTCTGGTTGTTTCACCCAGGGGAATAAATCTGGTCTTTATTACTCTATCTTGGATGGAGGAGGAAGTCCAATTCCAGAGGTTATTATTTTTAGCCAGAGTCTAAAACATGGTACCAATGGGAGCCAAAGCTGAGTGTTCAGTACCTTTATAGGAGAGTTTGTTTTTAGCTCTGCTCCATAGTTTCATGAAATCAGCTATCTAAGAAAAGAAAATGCTATGGATCATAAAACGTACCTAGTGATTATGAGGACGGCTCACCACTGTTGGGAAACTGATTAGAAATGCATGTCTGCTAATAAGGAAATAGGGATGGGCCATAGAGTTATCACCAAATAAAAGAATAAATCAGCACATAACAGTATTGTCAGAGTTTGGACCAAAAGATAAAGTTAGCTGAGGTTCAAATGCTTGGAAAATTGAACACTAATAAGTTTGGAGGCAGGGCCAGGAAGAAAAGGCTGAGAGAGTCATAGTGGTCAAACCGGGGTCATAGAGGGTCCTAGTCCCTCTTTCCTGTCTAATAATCAATTGCATTCTAGCTGGGGGTCTCTGAAAATAAAATAAAAGGATTTCCTCTCTTTTCTCTTTGGTTTCTCTTGGTTCAGCCATATGCCGCTATCCTCTGGGGATGTCAGGAGGCCACATTCCAGATGAAGACATCACAGCTTCCAGCCAGTGGTCAGAGTCCACAGCTGCCAAATATGGAAGGTGAGAATGGATGCCTCAAGAAAACCTGAGTTCTGGGTTGGACAGAATTACTGACTCAAGGTCTAAGGAAGAAGCATGGTACTTGGTGGGAGCTGGTGGGAATGGGGGAAGGACATCAAAGTGGACCTGCTCTGCATGTTTTCAGGTAGAGAATTTGGGGCCCGGCAGCACGTGCTGGTCTAGCAACCTCACCCTAACCACAGGGTCCCTAGAGCCACACCACCCACAGCAGATCGGCTTATTGATATGCAGTGCACTTGCTTTATCTCACGTTCTCACCATGAGCTACTGCAGGAAGTGGACTACAGTGGTACATATGAAAAAGTGCATATTAGGTAGGTCACTGAGAGTTAGGAGACACGGCCCTCTTCTCAGTGGGTGTTTGTGAAACATCAATCACAGTGCAAGGCATCAAGGCCTTAAATAGACATTGAGGCATCCAACAAATTCTTCCCTCCTCTCAAGGATACCTCACATAGAAGGGCCACCCTCATCCATAAACAAAGTATGTTGGGTTTCTTGTGGTCTAATATCAGGGGTCCTTTAAAGCAATAAACTATTGCTTGTCAAAAATTATTGTCAAAAACTATTCAACTTGTTAAGAAGTAACCTTCTTCCTGGAATCTAGTTCTTTTGGTGTAAAGCATTGATTTCTGTTAAAATGGAATCATCCATAGGAAAAGCAACCCTGTAAACCTTCTCCATGATTTCTGTCTTAGGGTATGAAAGATTAGAGTGATGTTTGGTGGGGTTGGAAGGGAGCAACAATGAGCAGGTGCCGTCTGTGAGAGAAGGCACATTCCAGGGAAGAGGGAAAGGGGTAAGAGGGTCCCAAAATAAGCCTTATAATGATTTCACAGTTTTGTTTGTGGGTAGCTCAGGCTGGAGGTAGTAAAATGAAACCAGATTATTTACTATTCCCTGACATACTCTTTTTTTTTTTTAACATCTTTATAGGGGTATAATTGCTTTACAATGGTGTGTTAGTTTCTGCTTTATAACAAAATGAATCAGTTATACATATACATATGTTCCCATATGTCTTTCCTCTTGAGTCTCCCTCCCTCCCACTCTCCCTATCCCACCCCTCCAGGCTGTCACAAAGCACCGAGCTAATATCCCTGTGCCATGCGGCTGCTTCCCACTAGCTATCTACCTTACTACGTTTGTTAGTGTGTATATCCTGACATACTCTTACCCCTCACTTTCACCATAGGTTTCCATGGCTTTTTGCTGAGCTGCCATGCTCACCCTGCTGGTTAAAATTCCACTACATTACACAACCCACACTGCAGGTCTTATGATTCCTCCCTCCCCACTCTTATAACTTGATATCCAGGCAAGGAGTGGTTAGCCTTGTTATGCTGAGACTGAAAATGGGGGGTGGGGGTGAGGGTGGTAAAATAACTCAGTGGGGAATAGAGGGTAGGAAGGGTTTCACTGCATGGGACCTCCCTTGAGATTACTAAATCAGGATGGGAAATAAAGGCTCCATGTCATCTGAAGGCCTCTAGCTCCCTGGTGGTGACTGTCTTTCTGGGTTTCATGGTGCCCCAGGAAGAGGGAACTGACCACAAGTGGGTACTGTGGTGACAGTCAGACTTGGTAGGGAGAGCCCAAAAGTCCATCTGGACTGGACTCCCAGCCTGCTGTCTCTCTTCAGCACTGGGCAGCTGCTTGCTGGGGACTGATAAATAACTCTGTGGTTTCGTGGTTCCTTCCTCTATCCCCAACACTCGTCAACCAAGGCTGGACTCAGAAGAAGGGGACGGAGCCTGGTGTCCTGAGATTCCAGTGGAACCTGATGACCTGAAGGAGTTTCTGCAGATTGACTTGCACACCCTGCACTTTATCACTCTGGTGGGGACCCAGGGGCGCCATGCAGGGGGCCATGGCATTGAGTTTGCCCCCATGTACAAGATCAATTACAGTCGGGATGGCACTCGCTGGATCTCTTGGCGGAACCGGCATGGGAAACAGGTGAGAAGAAGACACATTCAGACCCTGGGATGTCTGGGACCATATTTTGACTTAGGCTAGAAGAGGAAGTACACAGGTTGTCTATGTAGGTATGTGTGTCTGCAGACCTGGGATGCCCTTGTAAATGTGTGACCCAAGATGAAGGAGTGGGGGGTGGGGGGCACACATAGGGATATCAAGGCTGCTGAGTGGATACATTCTGCTCCTTGAATTAAAAGGAGAGGTTCCATCAAAGAGATAATGACTTGGGGAATGAAGAAGAGTCAGCAAACTTCATAGCATCTTCTCACTCTTTCTTTTATCTCTCCTCAGGTGCTGGATGGAAATAGTAACCCCTATGACATTTTCCTAAAGGACTTGGAGCCACCCATTGTGGCCAGATTTGTCCGCTTTATCCCAGTCACTGATCACTCCATGAATGTGTGCATGAGGGTGGAGCTTTATGGCTGTGTCTGGCTAGGTAGGTCTCTAGAGAGAGCGTGTAGACCTTATTAAAAACCCCAGCCCCTGGGAAATAAAGGCAATCAAATCAGAAAGAGGAATTACTTTCACCAAGAATTTCACCGGAATTACTAATCACCAAGAAGTGATCCCTTCTTGGTTAGAGTAAAGAAAGGGATATTATTCATCCACCCAGGGCTTGGTGCCCCACACCTGGCATACTGCATTCTAAGTCACTTTGCTGACTGCTGCTGAGGCGTACTCCCTGTGTGCCCAGATTGAGTCCTAGGTGGACACATTGCTCAAGATTGCAGTCTTGAAGCCTCAGGTAGTTCCCTGGGATAGTTGTTCTGAGCAGCAGGTGCATCTCCTTCCCAAAGGCACTGACACGTCTGTGTTTCCTTTGGCAGATGGCTTGGTGTCTTATAATGCTCCAGCTGGACAGCAGTTTGTACTACCAGGAGGCTCCATCATTTATCTGAACGATTCTGTCTATGATGGGGCCGTTGGGTACAGGTAAATTCTGTATTGTTCTGGGAACAATAATCAATGACTCAATCAGTCAACTAGCCAATGTTTATTTAGCCCTTATACTAGGCATTGTGAGATAAATTTAGATGAAGTAAAATATGTAGTCTTTATTTGGAAGGAACTAAGAGCCTAGTTTGGGAAGACAAAGTAATCAGAAGGAAAACAACAAATTATACAAAGTAAGGGCTAAACTTTGTGGTATGGTTCTAAGTACGGTAGCCATAATTTTTGACCCTCAAAACAAGATGTGTGGTCTGACAAAAATAATAGCCTACTTATGGAGACAAAGGGACAGAAGATTTGAAGTTACAAGTATAATAAACTGGACAGATAAAGAAGTACAGAAAGAATGAACCCCAGAAATGTAAATGCTTTAGAAATTGTGAAAAGAAGGAGACTATTAAGGCTTACAATAGACAAGAAAAGATTCTAGGATGAGATTATAATTGGAGCAGAGGAGGTAGGTAGAGGGGAGCAGAAGAAGGGAATCAGGGATGAGGACCAGAATGGCCTGACTATAGCAAAAGCTAGAACTGGGAACAGCAGAAGGACCAATGGATACATGAGATGAACCAAGGGAGGGCCATGGTGACATATATTCAGATACAGAATGAATTTAGGGTTGGATAAGAGATGTTCCCACCTATCCCAATTCACTCCAAGTCTTGCCATTCTTCTTCTACCCCACTTCAACACTTTTCTCTCTTAGGTTAATCTTTGTCTGCAAAGATTGAGCCTGGCAGAGAAGTTAGACCATAGTGAAGTCCACACCAGATGGTGGAGGTTGCTGGTGGTTGAGAGAGAGATTATTGAGTCTCAGGAAGAGGAGTGTGGAATTACAGCACTTCCATTGTCTTGGGTGTGAAGAATAAACTACTGCCCTCCAGCTTCCATGCCTTGTGTGAAGCTTCCATGCCCCATTCATCCAGTCTTCTATTACTAATCACTTCCTTTCCATCTACTTAGTCACTGTTCTTCCCCTTTTACATAATCTGTCTTGGCGTCATTTCACTTAGCCACACCCAACTGCCATCAACTCAAGGCACAGAGGAAATCAGAGATCAATTGAATTCAGTTTAGTTTAGTAAGTCTTTGCTAATCAACTGTTACTATGTGCAAGGAATTAGGTTGGGATTCAAATATAATAAAGTCATTAGTCCTACCTTTAAGAAGCTCACAGTTAGGAATGGGGACTAAACCAGGATATAAATTACTATGATACAAGCATAAGAGTAAGAGATACACAATGAGTGCTTTGGGTTTCAAAGAAACAAGAAAGCTATAGAAGGAAAACAGAGCATTGGGAGTGAAAACACCTGGATTCATGTCATAAAATTATTTCTGTTTGCTATGAGGCTGAAGTGATAAAAAAAGTATATAAGGAAAGCATTTTGTAGAGATAACGTGCTATATACATGTAAGTTATTATCTGATTGGAGGACCAGTTAAAACATAATAGAATAGAGGAAATCTGAAATGACCCCAAAGGATGGGTAGAACTTTCACAGGTAAAGAATCTTGAAATGGCATTTTAGGCAGAGGGAATACCATGATGACAAAAGAATCATGGTTGTAAAGTTTAGGGGAATGTCTGGGAAAGATCAGCAGTTTAGTTAACCATGGGCCATATTTATGTAGCAAGGCAGTAGATTAGAAGCATAGCAAGACAGATTTTGTCATATTTTGGAGGAACTTGAATGTCAGGGCCAGGAAGAAGAGGGGAGGGGGAGGAGGAGGAGTTGTTCTTCTTTACCAACATCATCAACACAATGTGTCACTGAAGGTTTTTAAAGCTGGGGAAGAGCATGATGGGAGCTGTGCTTCAGACAGATTAATCAAGCTGCATTCAAAGATTAGATTTGAATAGGAAGGGAGGAGATGAGGGGGACATTTTCTAATTCCAAATTCTGTCAGATGAAAAGAATTAATGACCCAGGCCATAATGCTGACTGTGGGAATGGGAATGAGAAAGATACTCATTTAGGGAATATTTGTAGTCTGATTGGATACAGGGGGCAAGACAGTAACGTGAGAAAAAGAGTTAGATGAAACAATAGTCTAAAACAATGGAGACAACACTTATTCATTCAACAAACATATTTTGAATGCTCATCATGTGCCAGGGACTCTTAGTGGATATGGAAGAGAAGTATAATTGACAGAATTGGGAAACCTAGGTGAAAGACTTAGTTTAGAAAGGGATGATGATGGATTCAGTTTGGAATATAAGTTCAAGGGACTGACAGGACATTCAAATAGAGAAATAAGGCAGGTAACTGGAAATATGGCTCTGGATGAACGCCAGAGGAAAGATAACAAAATAATCACAGAGATTTAGACACAGTCAGCTTCCACCTAATAATTGAGGTCATGAGCTATCTAGCTGGGGGGTAGCTAAGTGATGAGATACAGAGTTACCTAATTCAAGCTCTCAGGAAATAAATAGTCATAGTAGCAAAAGTTACTTATTTAAATTAAAAAAAATTCTAAAAGTAATATATACTGTTGTAGAAATTCTAACAATTCTAAAGTATATGAAGTAAACAGGGAAAGTTTCTTTCCTTATTGATTAAATTTTGATGGAAGAGAAATTGAATAAGCATTCCTTCTAATTTGTACTGCTTTTCTGAAGACTTTCATGGGGATTTATTTTTCTGGGGATAATGGGAAATATATTCATTGCAAGTAAACTTATGTTCTCCTAGCCTTCTGATCTGTAGAGAGAAGAAAAAGATGGCAAAACCTTGGAAGGGAGATCCAGGCTCTGGTCACTGTGGATAAGGCCAGTCAAATTTTATAATTTGCCAAACAGTTTTCAATGAACAAATATATTTAAAAATGTACCTGTAAGGCTGGCATAATCACTCTTAATCCTTTTTTTTTTTTTTTTTGGTAATTCACAACTTTTACATAACATTGGTCTGCCTATAACCTCATGGGTCACATGGATTATTGCTTGAGTGTGAATATCCCAATCTCTTCATTTGGGAGACTCTTGACATATCTTCCAGAGCTGGAGGAGAGAGAAGTTCCACACGATGGGTTCTTGTTCTGTCCCTCCATGAACAGAA
The DNA here is from genome assembly GCF_003031525.2 of Neophocaena asiaeorientalis asiaeorientalis. NCBI lineage: Eukaryota > Metazoa > Chordata > Mammalia > Artiodactyla > Phocoenidae > Neophocaena > Neophocaena asiaeorientalis. Next base: position 1,239,185 of record NW_020173773.1, read on the forward strand.
GGAAGGAGGTCTCTTTATGTTCTTCACATCGTCAAATTAACATCAATACACATCCATCCTACCCAGCAGTCAGGCTTCTGGCAAACTCAGCCATTCAAACAGAGCCTTACACTCAGAAGTGAAAAGGCTGCCAAGCTAGAAAATAAAACGAAATCCAGTGCCTGAGACTCTCATGTCCATGCATTTTACTCCATGAGTCTAGTATTCTGCAAATGTAATTAAAGTTAAATATAAATCAGTATTTAAATTTGTTAGAAGTTACTTTTTCCCCCTTTTGTTCGATATCGAATCAAGTTGTTGGAGATGTGGGGTAGAAGAAGGCATGACTGGCTTCCCTGGATTTGATTCACTGAACAATGACAACATGCAGTCAAAGTAGAGTCAGAAAAGTTTCCAGCCAGCTCTGGGACCATTTATTTAGTGATGAGCAAGTGTCACCATCTGCTGTAGTATTTGTTCTATGCATTCATTCATTTACTCATTAATGGATGAATTAGTCCAATGCATTTGATAATATTGAATCATTATATAAAGACTTGTTAAGTATATAAGAACAGGTAAGGATACAATAGATCATAGAAAGCTTTTCATATAAAATGATTAAAAAAAGGTGTTTAAAAGCTTTGCTATTATAGAGTTAAGCATCAGATATTTTGTAAAATTCATTTATATGAAATTCTTAGTTCTCCACTGATGCAGGATAAATGAGTCAGTACTACAAAATATATTGGATTTTTCATAATTCTTCAACCTCCGAGATAATCAGCTCTTACAAAACCTGGGGTGAAGAAACTGGGTAAAAGCTCTTCCATGAATATGTAATTAACTCCAGGTTCCTCTCTCCCTTTTCCTTCTCCTCTTTTGGCTTGAGCAGCATGACTGAAGGGCTGGGCCAGTTGACCGATGGGGTGTCTGGCCTGGATGATTTCACCCAGACCCATGAGTACCATGTGTGGCCAGGCTATGACTACGTGGGCTGGAGAAATGAGAGTGCCACCAATGGTTACATCGAGATCATGTTTGAGTTTGACCGCATCAGGAATTTTACTACCATGAAGGTCAGTGGAGTTAGGCGTAGAAGCCAAAATCATGGTGCAGGGAAAAAGCATGCTGGAAAGAACCCTAGGGTGGTGCCAGCAGAATGGCATTCAAGCACATATTCTGCTGCTAACTAGCTGCATGCATTTCTTGAGTCACTTCATCTGTCTGGGCTTGTTTCTTCATTTGTAAATAAGGATGTTAGATTAGGTCACTGTTTCACAATGTATTTGGCTGTTGTTGTCTCAACACCAGAGTGGACATATCCATTATGCAAAGTGGGCACAGTGTCTGGGACCCACGATACTTGTAAGGCCCATGGAAATGGGCCTTTAACTTCTTTTACTGTCAGAATAAAAGAAATGAGCCTTAACGTTGAAAGTTTTTACCTTTTTAACAAAACAGTTGTAAAATATAATTTTAACATATTTTTTGTGGAGGGAGTGGCCCACAAAGGCAGTAGTGATGAGGGCCCTTGGAAGTCATTCCATGGCCCCACCCAGCACTCTGCAGGGAGGGGACACACTCTTTTCAGTAAGGGTGTCTCATTGCAGCTCTGATTCTCAATGGAAGAAGAAGGAGCTTTGTATTTTGAACCACTTCCCATCCCTGAGTGTTTCCTCCATGCCCACAGCACTAAGAAATCACGACAGAAGATCCCATACTGTTCTGTTCCCAGAGTTCTTTGTTTCCTATCTATTATCATTTATCTGTCTATGTGTCTGGTTCTCTTACTAGACCTCAAGCTCCTTCTCAGACTCTGCTTTCTGGTCTTTGTACCCAAGCGTCTGACACTTAATATATACAGGCTCAATAAATGTTTGCAGGTGAACAAATGATATACTTTATTGCCTACTCTAGCCATTTATGGTTATAAATATCTCTGCAACCTGGGGTAGAAGGAGGAGGAGATATGATGAACATCAGTAAGACACTGAGAATATAATAGTATTCTCCTAGCTATAAACAGAAACTTGAAGAAGGACTGGGGCCAGGCAGGAGGAATCACTGTGACTCCTGGCTGGGCCACCATCCGGATTCTAGACCTCAGGCCCAGGGTTTCAGTTTGTCTTCTCTGTGGGACCTCCGTGACTCTTTGCCCAGTCAGAGGAGTTGGTTATCCAATGAGTGAGATTCAAGGGTGAAATGAGGTGGTTTTTCTAAGGCCTCAAATGTAAATTATTAGGTTTTTGGGTTTGTTTTTTCTGAAACACCATCACCCAGAAGTCTGTATTAAAATGCAAGTATTTTACCTCAGGGAGAGTAAAACAATAAAAAAAATTAATGTCTTAAATGCAATAGCAGAAGTTATTTTATCAGTTAACTATTACAGAGTAGTTAAGAGTGAGTAGGTAAATTTCATTGAGTACTTGGATGGAAGCTAAAAGACCTGGGAGAAGCCCAGACTGGGTGTGCTCTGGGGAGAGGTAAGTGCAGACCATGAGAAGAACTGGAGGGGGGGACTTAAGGCCTGATTTCCATTTTCTCTGGGGTAGGGCCTTTCAGGAGAGCCTACCCTGGATGTAAGGGTTGAGGACCTCTCCGTTGGTATGGTGAGTTTCCTGATACTTAGCTCAAATGATAGTTTTTCCTTTTTTCTTACTCAATCCCAAGTATGTTTCAGAGAGAAAGGAATGGAAGAAAAGTCCATGCATAAAGTGACCAGATTAGACGTTAAACCTGAATTCTAGGTTCTGGGGGTAAACAGATGAATAAGAAATGGTCCCTACCTTGGGGCAGTTTGCAGTTCAGTGGGGGAAGACACTATTTATTTGCAAAAGAAGGTATGTAGAATGACATGGGGACACTGAAGAAGGGAAACTGTATCATTCCCAATAAATAAAAATGTGTTATTCTTGGCACAAACCTGGAGTCAAAAAGAAAATCCATGTCTACTATATCACTCTCACATGTTAAGATGATAATATCTCCTAGTTGGATTAATAGCTATTAGTTAAATGATGAGAACAGAAGGATCAACACATACCCAATCTGCCAGTGTGTTGCTCCAAATGGCTCTTGGGAAGTTGTAAAATGTGCGTGAAATCGTGTGTTAACACATTATTCTTTACAGGTTTATGGGGGGGTGGGGAAAATATGCCCAGTAACAAACCTATGTATGCTTCAAGGAAAAATTTATCTGTATTGCTGAATAATGTGTATACCCAATATGTACCTATGAACATGTGTATCAATTCATTATAGATCATTGGGAGAATTTCTAGTCACAAAAATAATAAAATGTAGTTTAAAGTCCCCATAAAGTTATAATATTTGCTCAATTGCCTTTGATCTCCCTGAGTCCCCAGGAGCTCCTGTTTAACTAGTTTATCACAGATCAAAATTATTCAAAAGCATATGTCTGCATTTAGAAGGTGCCAGAAACCTCTCAGGAGCTGACTCAGAGCTAGTCTTCTCAGGACTAGCAGGCCAAGCATGTGTCTACCATATTTTAATTTTTCTGAGACAAATGAAAAGTAAAAGACGACTTTCAGGTCACTGTAGTCTTCTAGAGAGTAGTTTTTTACTTCTTAGACAAAGTACTGCGTATTTCCCTCCCTGATCTGATTATAGTTAAAATACAGCATTTAAAAGAAAATCAACAACCCAATCCAAAAATGGGCAGAAGACCTAAATAGACATTTCTCCAAAGAAGATATACAGACTGCCAACAAACACATGAAAGAATGCTCAACATCATTAATCATTAGAGAAATGCAAATCAAAACTACAATGAGATATCATCTCACACCAGTCAGAATGGCCATCATCAAAAAATCTAGAAACAATAAATGCTGGAGAGGGTGTGGAGAAAAGGGAACACTCTTGCACTGCTGGTGGGAATGTGAATTGGTACAGCCACTATGGAGAACAGTATGGAGGTTCCTTAAAAAACTACAAATAGAACTACCATATGACCCAGCAATCCCACTACTGGGCATATACCCTGAGAAAACCAAAATTCAAAGAGTCATGTACCAAAATGTTCATTGCAGCTCTATTTACAATAGCCTGGAGATGGAAACAACCTAAGTGTCCATCATCGGATGAATGGATAAAGAAGATGTGGCACATATATACAATGGAATATTACTCAGCCATAAAAAGAAATGAAATTGAGCTATTTGTGATGAGGTGGATAGACCTAGAGTCTGTCATACAGAGTGAAGTAAGTCAGAAAGAGAAAGACAAATACCGTAAACTAACACATATATATGAAATTTCAGAAAAAAAAAAACTGTCATGAAGAACCTAGGGGTAAGACAGGAATAAAGACACAGACCTACTAGAGAATGGACTTGAGGATATGGGGAGGGGGAAGGGTAAGCTGTGACAAAGCGCGAGAGAGGCATGGACATATATACACTACCAAACGTAAGGTAGATAGCTAGTGGGAAGCAACCGTATAGCACAGGGAGATCAGCTCGGTGCTTTGTGACCGACTGGAGGGGTGGGATAGGGAGGGTGGCAGGGAGGGAGATGCAAGAGGGAAGAGATATGGGAACATATGTATATGTATAAGTGGATCACTTTGTTATAAAGCAGAAACTAACACACCATTGTAAAGCAATTATACTCTAATAAAAACAAAACAAAACAAATAAAAAAGAAAAGAAAATCAAATCCACAAAGCATTTAGAAAATGAAAAATTACATATATCAAAACAAATGGGATACATATAAAACCACACTGAATAAAATTCATGGTACTGAATACATTCTTTATTATTTTTTTAAATCTTTATTGGAGTATAATTGCTTCACAATACTGTGTTAGTTTCTGTTGTACAACAAAGTGAATATGCATACATATATCCCCATATGCCCTCCCCTTTAGCCTCACTCCCACCCTCCCTATCCCACCTCTCTAGGTCATTGCAAAGCACTGAGCTGATCTCCCTGTGCTATGCTGCTGTTCCCACTAGCTGTCTATTTTCCATTCTGTAGTGTATATATGTCGATGCTACTCTCACTTTGCCCCAGCTTCCCCCTTCCCCCCTACCCCATGTCCTCAAGTCCATTCTCTATGTCTACATCTTTATTCCTGCCCTGCCACTAGGTCCATTAGTCTAACATCAAAGATAAATGCATAAACCAATTAATTAAAGTCAGAAAACTATAGAAATGATCATAAATCCAAGACCTTATTTTTGGAAAAATAGAAAAAATTTTACTATACAAATCAAGAAAAAATAAATTGAAAGAGATTCTGAAACATATTTTTATATATAAATGCATTTTTAAATATATTCTATTTATTACATAAATATGTTAAGTCCACAGGAGAATGAAATCCTATGCTATTTACTTGCATTCTAGAAGGATTCCCAAAACATCTGTAGGAAAGATTATTACCTACCCCACAGGCTACTTATCCAACACTTTGCAGATTTCAAAACATCTGAAAAATGTATTGAAGCTGTAGTTGGTATTTCTTTGATTTTGTTCTTAGCCTTGTTCCATTTACTTGTGTTCAATAAACTAGAACTGTTAATTCATCCCAAGGAAGGTACAACAAAAAAGCTACCTTCCTAAAGGCCTTCTTTTCTCATCTCAGAAAATATCTGTGAGGAAGATTTGAGGCTCTCATCAGAATGGCTTTACCTAAGCTGAATTTAATTAAGAGAGATAATTAAGTTTTGTGTCTCTGGCTGACAAATGCTAATACCCGGCAGTGGAAGTGAGATTTCTAAAGAGAAAGATGAAATTATATTGGATTGTGTATTATTTCAGGTTTCTCATCGAAACCTGTTGAAAGAAGTGGACTGGCTTTGGAATGTACATAGGAGAAAGTAGTTCAGAATAGCTCCATCCTGGGCAGATAGCAACCGTGGTTGAGAGGACTGGAGTGGTTGGGTTACAAAACTCTTTTGTAAAAAGAGCAGAGAGAGTTCAGGGCAAGGAAGGAACTGAGAGGATGCTGGTCCAGCCCTCATTTAACAGATAAGGACGCTACTCCCAGCAGCATGCAGTGAGGTAGCCAGGGGAGCACAACTGCAAAGAGGTGACTGGGGTAGCAGCCCAGGTTTTATAAGGTATCACTGCCACGGTGAGATTCCTAGAAGGGAAAAACGCAAGACTGCAGAGCACCAATTATTCACCAAGGGTGGTGCTCAGAGAAATTTGGCAGGTCTAAGATCTTACTGGGTTAGGTTGCACTGTGTCCCTAGTGCCACCCAACAGGATCACCCTGTCACTCACATGCCTCTTTCTCTGCCAGGTCCACTGCAACAACATGTTTGCTAAAGGTGTGAAGATTTTTAAGGAGGTACAGTGCTACTTTCGCTCTGAAGCCAATGAATGGGAACCTAACGCTGTCTCCTTCCCCCTTGTCCTGGATGACGTCAACCCCAGTGCTCGGTTCGTCACGGTGCCCCTCCACCACCGCATGGCCAGTGCCATCAAGTGCCAATACCATTTTGCTGACACCTGGATGATGTTCAGTGAGATCACCTTCCAATCAGGTTGGGAGCTCGGGGGCCCCTTAGGGAACTGGGAGCAGGGTGGTGAAGGAGGAGGGCGGTGTCCAGAGCTTCTCACTGGCGGGTGTCTGAAAGGAGGACGGTTGTACAGGTGGCTTCTCATGGGTAGATAGAGGGACTGTTTTCTGAGACTAGTGTAGTTGTGGAAGGGTAGGGATGAGGATGTAGAAGTGGACAGAATGTTTACTTGGCTCTCACATACATTTGTCTAAAAGAGATGTAAGATAAAGGATTAAAGAAAATGAGTACAATGTGTTAAAACCTTTATGTAAATCAAGCCAGTTAAGGGGAAGGGCACCTAAACATTATTAAAATATTTAAATGAAGATGTCTAAATAAAAGTAAAGAGAACAATGAACCCCCATCCATCACCTAGCTTTACTAACCATTGATGTTTTTTTGTCATGCTTGTTTCCTTTATTCCTCCTTTTTTGGTATAGTATTTTGAAGCAAATCTGAGACATTATCTGATTTCACTACTAAAATTTTAGAATACACCTGAGAAAATAACATTACCTTCATAATAATGCCATTATTACATCCAACAAATTTATTAGTAACTAATTCCTTGATATAATATAATAGCCAGTCCACATTCAAGTATCCCTGATTGTCTAATAGTGTCTTACTACAGTTGGCTTGATTGAATTAGGATCCAACTAATTAGCCCCTCTTGGTGTATTTCCTTTATTATATTACTAGGTGGTATCTCTTTTAACCTAAAACAGTTTTTTAAAAAAATTCCATTCTGGTTTTGCTGATTACTTTCTGTGGTGTAATTTTACTGGAGCTTCTCTCCTCTGTCATCCTGTAGACTGGTGGTTATATCTACAGGTGAACTTGATTCAAATTCAATATTCATTTTTGCCAAGGATTTTTCATGGATAGTGCTGTGTACTCTATGCTGAACCTCATCATGGGGATGTTATGTTAGAATCTCTTACTTTTAGTGATGCTAAGATTGATCTCTGGGCTCAGGTGGTTATCCTTTCATTGAAAAGTTCCCAATGAACTTTCTCCTTAGGTTTTATCCTCCATTGATGACCAGTGCTTAAATTATTTCATTAGGAGTTGCTAAATGGTGATTTTCTAATTCTTTTATTCCTTCTGCATTTATTATCTGAGTTTCTTCTGAATAGGAGAACTATTCCCCATATGCTTGTTAACCCTGAAATACAGTTCATGTTGGAAGGGCAGCATACATAATTAATTTTTTCATCAATTTACAGAGTAATGAGTCAATGCTCTAGCAACCTTCAGTGGTATCTAATAGATTTTATTTTGGTTTTCATCCTCACTAACATTAAAGAGGACACATTTTTAGAGGTGTGTTTAAAAAAAGGATTTTTTAAAAATTTACTTATTTGGTTACGCTGGGTCTTAGTTGCAGCAGGCGGGCTCCTTAGTTGCAGCTTGCAGGCTTCTTAGTGGTGGCTCGCCAGCTCCTTGGTTGCAGTACATGTGTTCCTTAGTTGCAGCATGCGAACTGTTAGTTGCAGCATGCATGCAGGATCTAGTTCCCTGACTAGGGATCGAACCCAGGCCCCCTGCATTGGGAGTGTGGAGTCTTATCCACTGTGCCCCAGGGAAGTTCCCTCTCTGAGGATTTAAATCTTACGACAGGATTCTTTACCTGCCTTAGAGAAGCATCCATCTCTTAATCAAAATAGAAGTCACTAAGTATCATATATGTACAGTTGACCCGTGAACAACATGGGTTTGAACTGCATGGGTCTATCTATATACGGATTTTTTTCCATAGTAAATATTACACTACTACACAATCCACAGTTGGTTGAATCCATGGATGCAGAACCTCGGATATGGAAGAACCATGTATATGGAGGGCTGATTTTAAGTGATATGCAGATTTTCCACTGCACAGAGTACTCAGTGCCCCTAACCTGCACGCTGTTCAAGGGTCAATGGTACATCTCAAAGAGGAATATAATTACTTAATTCAATACAGTTTCTTCCTGAGAATCTCTTCTTTTTTATTCTATTGACCAGAGTCCTTTTAGACACTGTCTTGAATCTCACTCTTAAGGGTCTGACTTTACAGCACTTATCTGATTGTTCCTTGTGTATCTCCTTCACTGTTACTTCCTCTTTATACCATATACTACTTACAATGAATGTGTGTGCATTCATGCATAAAACATTATTGAGCATCTACTATATACCATGCGCTGTCTTATTTATTAGGTTACAATGACAAACAAGACAATGTCCTTGACCTAAAGGTGCCCAATGTCTCATAGAAGATGGATGAGTAAACTTAAAATATGAAACACTGTGGTATGTACTAAATGATATAGGCACTGGGTACTACGGAGCCAAAGAAGAAGTAAATCCAAATCAGACTTAGGCAGGAGTACATTATTTGGGGTAGGGTGGGCTACTGTAACAAATACTCCAATAACTTATTGTTGCTGACTAATTATTATTTATTATTACTGATAGTCTTTGCATATTCTAATTCTTGACCCCCTTGATTAGACAAGTCAGAGGGAAAAATTAGTTACCAACATCAATCTGTCAAATACACTTTTGGGAGCTAGTCCTAGAAGCTTCAACAACACTGTAAAGGATATTCTAATTTATTTCTAAGGAAGAAGGCTTAATTTGTAAATTAAAGAGCTAGGACTATGAGGCATAGTGAAAACTCTTTTGTAAAACACCGTAATTTCCTTGAAGGGAAAGCGCATCTGAACCCTATGTCTGTCCTATGTCTACTTACCCATTGTATTCTCTCTACGTTTTGTTGAATTTGGATCTCACTTCCTATGCATGATTCATGATAATGTGTGGTCACAGCCCTCTGATAACTCTAACATTTTTGTACCATGACACTTAGTAGGTAATAATTGAAACAAAATTTTTACAAGAGTTACCCTTACTATTTAGATGAATGGCAATATTTTTTACTTAATATATTATATGATTTAATTTCTAAGAAAGGCTTGTAGCAACCCAGTAAATCGATTTCACAAAGTGCTAGCTTACAACCTGCCTTCAGAAAAACCACTACCGAACTGTCTTCTTCCCAGCTCTGACTCACCCTTGTTTTGTGACAGATGCCGCTATGTACAACAACTCTGGAGCCCTTCCCACATCGCCTGTGGCACCCACAACCTATGGTATGTATGCTTCTTGGTTATAAAAATTAGGTTGAAGGGACCTCCTGGAGGATGAAGAAGGGTGGAGATTTGCAAAGGCTTGACTGTGTAGCAGGCTTGATACCAGGTGGCTTTCAATGAAGAGTAGCTCTGGAAAGATAGGACAGACCACCTCCAAAGTTAAGGGCCCAACCTCACTCTCTTCCCTGCTGGTCCATGTGATTCTTCTGCTGAGGCAGAGTCTGGAGCTGTTCCAACTGCTTCTGAGAAGTTTGGGAAGCTTGGAGCCAAAACAGGGAAAGGGATATTTCTAGGTGAGACCCATTGTAGGGATCTCAATGAATGAATGGAACAAAAAGCTAGTCTCTCCAATTGGAGAGAAATATGGAAAAGTGTATGCATTGCTTCAAACAGTCACTGGCTGTATAAGTCAGCAATCTGAGAAACACGTGATCAAGTGTCTCCAAAGAGGACTCTCAGCTGCCTTGGCATGTCTCAATGCAGAGTGAAACTGATTCTTCACCTGTTTTTCATGAGGTGTGATTAGGGGCCATGGTATAAAGGGAGCAAAATTTTGGGAGGAATGGAAAACCTCTCCATTATCCAGTCTAATACATGAGGAAGAGGAAGCTACCGTCCCATGGAGGAGGGCTGTAGGATATAAGAGCACAGGAATACAAGAGTAGCAAGACCAAGTGTTAAGTGGCATCTTGTGGAATTATCCTGAAGGAATAGGTTCTGCCTTCTTATCTCTAGTCCAAGCCCTTATGCTCTTCCTTGCTCCTTGAGATGATAATATTCTTCATCCTTCTTTTCCTGGTTACAGATCCAATGCTTAAAGTTGATGACAGCAACACTCGAATCCTGATTGGCTGCTTAGTGGCCATCATCTTCATCCTCCTGGCTATCATTGTCATCATCCTTTGGAGGCAGTTCTGGCAGAAAATGCTGGAGAAGGTGAGGAAGTGCAGGACGATCACGGGGTAGGAAGCTGCTCCATCCTTTCCTGTGCTGCTTCATTAATATCCAAGCCAAGTTTCTCACAGTTCTATTCCTACTTCTTTTTGTACTTGCAAGTTATGGTTGGGGAGAACCTGCCAGTCCAGTGGTTAGGACTCTGTGCTTCCACTGCAGGGGGCACATGCTTCCCCCCTTGTTGGGGAACTAAGATCCTGCATGCCACGTGGTACGGCCCCCAAAAAAGAAAGTAATGGTTATGCATCCTTCTGAGTGCCTCCTCAGATTCTTTTAGTCTAGGCCAAATGATCTATATACTTTCTATTACATTTGTCTAACACTTTACAGTCTGCAAAGACTTTTTCCTTGATGTTACTTGAACCTCACTGAATAATTGTGAGTTGGGCAGAGTAGTTATATTTAACTGTTTTGCTGATGAGAAGATGTGATGTGCTCAAGGTCATACAGTTAATCTCCTGCTTTCTATGCTTGTTCTAATTGTCAGTCTTGAAATTTGTTGACTTCTTTTCTTCTAAAATATATACCTTTCACCACGGATGGAATATCTACGACTTTTCTTGGTGTCTTAGACCAGATAGCAATTCTGGGCACTGCTGCTAAATGTGGGATACTCTTGGGGTTGGCTGATGATAAAGTGTTTCTACCGTTAGTCATGGACATTGTCCCTGGTCAGTGAGCTCAAATGGATGTGGACTGTGAGAGATCATAGATACTCTGGGCTGTGAGGCTTTGAGGTGCCCATCGAGGGCAGGGAACAGGAGGGAGGGAATAGGCTGATTGTGTTTATAGCCTAAATATTTGGGGATGGGATCTCAGAGGAGACCAGTGCCTATGTAGAGTGCCTACCAGACAAAGGGAAAGGGCACTGTGAGAATGGACTGGAACCTTCTGAACTCTTTGTGGGTAGGACAAGAGGAAGGGGCTGAAATCAGAAAAGTGAGGGGAATGACCCAGACAAGTAGCATGCAATTCCTTCTGATGTGTTACACATTCAAGTTCTGAGATGATTGAGGTTTATTTTAAGGACTTTAGGCAGGAATATTGCACAGAAGAGAGGGTCTCTTTGCTTCCCACAGAGACTTCTAACATTAGTCTAAAAATTAAATTAAAGGTTTCAATCCATAACTGAAGGCTGAAAGGCAGAATCCACAGAGAGCTCACCCACTGGCATGATGAGGCAATATCAAAACCTTTTGTCTTTTAGAATGCTAGAACACACGTGGTATCTAAATTCCAGGATGCGGGGTAGCAGAGAGTGGTGGTGGTAGCAGCTGATGGTCTGACGGTTCATTGGACAGCTTGAAGCTGTGTTCTTACTGAACAGTCCGTTATGACTGCATTTTAGTTGAGGGGGGAGAGTCTGTGTTCTCTTCTCTGTGAGCTATTTTTCTCTTTATTTGAGCCAGAATATACCACTCTTTGAGTCTTTCTTCTGAGTCCCACTGGCATATATTCATGGGCTGGGAGAAGAATTTTGGATTGGAGACTCTCCAGGTAAAAGGGAGAACAAAAATTTTGCCCTTGAATATTTAAGTTGGTCCTTCAAGAAATTCTTTCTGTCCCTGTACATCCTGAGTAAGATAACTCAAGATGCTCTGGAATGACATAGGATTTCTTCTGGGGGAAAGAACTTTTTTGTAGAAGACCCTTAAGCATACCTATGTATTCCAAATACATTGCTCAAAATAGCCTTATGCTGTAGCATTATCTGCAGGATACTTACAGTGGTGTCCTCAGAATTCTCTCTTTGAGAGAGTCAGCCGATATCTATTGAGTACCTACTATGTGCTGGGCTCCATGCTCAGTATTGAGGATATTACTGCAACAAGGGAACTCAGTCTAGGGTATGGAGCAGACATCTAAGTTTCTCCACTGAGCACCCAAAGTGTGTTTGTTGGAGTAGAACGTTTCATGTGTTTAAATCCAAATAGTCACCTATACTTAGATTATGAGATTTTCCTTTTGAAGGAGCAGGCAGGTCATATTAAATAGAATGACGGAACAATTAGCTATTTTATTCTTCTTATTCCTGTGTTAGGTATAATTCATGTTAGTATCCCTAGCACCTAGGGCTTTCCTTTCTTATTTTGTAGCCATCTTATTTTTGGTTAGTGAAAATGCAGGGTCAAGGGGGTATTACCCTAACCTACAATGCCAGAGTGGTCAGGTGAACTACAGATTCATCATGTTACAGCACATTTGTTACGTTAATAAGCATTTTAATTTATGCCTACACAAAATCAACCAGTTGAGTGGTGTCAGGAAAACCCATTATTTAACAGAACATTGAAAACTCTAAGATTGAGAAACTCTTTGATTGGCTACTGATAGGTTCTAATGGTGTCACGTGAATAATGCTTGTAAGTGTTTCAATGGAAGTTAATTAATGTTGGCAGTGCAGAACTTTGGAAGTCAAATTCTGCCTTGAAGAAATGAAAGATGATTCTGAGTTTCTACAACACAGGCATTTGTGGAGCCAGACTGAAGCCCTGTCACTTGCATTGCTTCTGGAGTTTGAGTATTAGAGAGTTATTTCATCTGAGTGGAAGAGCTGGGTTTAAGAAGAGGAGGGAGTGATGATCCCTTTTGTGTCAACATGCCTTTCTCCCCTGTCCTTCTCTTTCAGGCTTCCCGGAGGATGCTGGATGATGAAATGACAGTCAGCCTTTCCCTGCCAAGCGAGTCCAGCATGTTCAACAATAACCGCTCCTCATCGCCAAGCGAGCAGGAGTCCAACTCCACTTACGATCGCATCTTTCCTCTTCGCCCTGACTACCAGGAGCCGTCCAGGCTGATACGGAAACTCCCAGAATTTGCTCCAGGGGAGGAAGAATCAGGTGAGGATGAAACAGTGAGCAGAAAATTGAGGGACAAGATTTATGAAGGTGTGACACTATTGCTCCTACTCAACCAAGTCTAATTTTAGCCGAGAGAAGTCCACCTTCTCCTGGGAAGTCCACACTGTCTTTCTGGATTTGGTCTACTGCTGCTCCTAATTGAATCTGGACGTCTCTCCTTTGCTACTGCACGTAGCAGATGTTTGGAGGGACCCACTATCAGAAGAAGAAAAATAAATAAAATGCGTTATTAAGGCATTAACACCAGAAGAACCTAAACAGTCCAACTAGTCCAACCTTCTCATTTTTCATAGTAGGAAAGTGAGAAGGCCCAGATAAGGTACTCACCCAACATCAAACACCAATAGGTGTAAATTCAGGACTAGAATTTCACTTGGAGAAAAAACAACAAAGCTAAAGAGATCCTAGAATTCCCAGGTTTTAGTCACGTAGATAATTGAGTTATTTAACTTTTGTTCATTTCTCTTTGGTGAAGATTTACTTGACTAATACAAGATTTTATTATGAGAGCAAATATTTCTTGTCTTTTCTCAATAAAGCGTTGCTTCGGTAAAATGGTGCCAATTGATTCACATTCCAGTGTCTTTTAAAAAGAGCTGCAGAGTGACATCAGAGGGGATGCTGGGGTCATCGCTGAGGCTCAGAGCAGCTTTTCTGTCCATAATGTCAGCATCCAAGGAGTGACCCCAGTCAGTGGAAGAGGACTGATGGTGTTCAGGGGAGAGCTGATTGGAGAAGTAGCAGGACTAACCATGAGAGCAGAGGCTTTTCAAGGGAGGCCTTCCAAAGGAAGAAAGGAAACTAATGTGTATTTACCACTCAGTGGATAGCAAACTTTGAAGGAGTGTATTGAACTATGGGAATTTTACAGAGACAGCAAGAATAAGGATGTAATTTATTTCCTAGGCCGAACCAAAGTGATCTACCTACTTTCTGAAGTCTAAAACATCCCCCCTCATATTTTAATATTTTTTAAGTTAGGATGTGTCTTAAGCTAGATGATATAAATTTAATCACAGTTTTTAATCCCTGAAATAGGTTATTAAAATTAGTGATTATATCTTAAAATTAAGGAAATATGCCATTAAATCCTAAAACTTTAATACTCCTGCCCCAACTAGTATAGCGAGCCTTCCTGGAGCTTCACTACAATTCCACAAGGTTAACCAAGGAGGTTATTAATGATCACGTAGTTATGAGGAGAGGATAAGAGATAAAATGGTGCCTACATTCTGGAGGCCACAAGAAATCATCTCCAGAGGAACCATTCTCCAAGTAAGAATGTCATGGCGTAGGTTAGGCTATCTTGGGGGCATGTTTTCGCTCTCCTCTCATATTTCCTTTCTTGAAGATATCTCCAAAGAGGCCCCTTGGAACGAGACTCGTTGTCCTTGTCTTTGCAGGCTGCAGTGGCATTGTGAAGCCAGTCCAGCCCAGTGGGCCTGAGGGTGTGCCCCACTATGCAGAAGCTGACATTGTGAACCTCCAGGGAGTGACTGGAGGCAACACCTACTCCGTGCCTGCCATTACCATGGACCTGCTCTCGGGGAAAGATGTGGCTGTGGAAGAGTTCCCCAGGAAACTCTTAACTTTCAAGGAGAAGCTGGGAGAAGGCCAGTTTGGGGAGGTGAGCTGATTCTTTGAGTGGGGCCTCCAGTCCTTGGTCGTTCAAAGGAAGTGGTTGAATAAAAATGGTCAGTAGAGCAAACTGTCCCATCCAAAGTGGATTCACATCAAATGTCTCCTCCACTTGTCTCTCCTTGCATTGTTCTCTAGAAGACTAGTATTGGTCAGCCTCATCTTTGTCAAACAGCTGTGGCAATCCTGGGAATTCTGATTTCTATATAAGAGTTTTTAAAGCAGGAAAGTCACTAGACTTAGATATTCTGAAAAACATTCAATATTTTCAAAAATTTTTACAACAGGTTACAAAGGGTGGGGACCCATAAGATGTGATCATCTTTTATAAACTGTCCAAGAACATCCTGCTATTGGATAGCCACTTTGTTTTTTCCCTTTTAATTGGACTTACATGTAAAATGGTCAGAAAACAACCTCGCCCCTGCCTTTGGTCCCAGAACCAGCCACTAGGGAATGAATCACTAACCAAGATAAGAAGGAACACACTTCTCAATGGCCCTCAGAGTGATGCATGTAATATTTGACTTTTCACTCTTACATCAGTCACATGAGCCTTCTGAGAATTCAAAGCAATGGTTTAAGTGGCAACAGAAGCTCTTCAACACCACCGTCTAAATTCCAAATGTAATTTGGTTTCATAAGAATATGTTATTGGTTTCCAGCACGCGTGGCATGCTTTAACCTTGGTTAGGTTTGGTGGTGGTGGAGGTAGAAGGGTCCACGGCATCTGTTTGTGGTGTTATATACACTCATTCTGTCTCCTGGGTTGAAAACACAGGCTTGTTATACAGTTAGTAATGCCTAGAGGTTCCTGATAATGCTAATCCCATTCTAAGGGCTTACCTTAGAGAAGAAATTGCCTTATGTTTTGCACGATCCCGTAACTAAACTTCCTCGAATCAAAGTTCAAGTATTTATACCGAATGACATTTTATAGTGGGCTACGCTTTAATAAAATACCATGTTATAGATTCATCCACGTATTTAATGTTCCAATCAATGTATTTCTTTTATAAAGCAGTAACGTATCACATTAGCTGGGTACCTTACCATTTTCTTAAATCAGTTATTTGAGTCAAAGATGTGTTGCACGTATCTTCTTACTGGTCTTTTTGATTATTTTGCCTGAGTTGTAAGAGTTAGTTTATCTCCAGGAAATGCCCAGCAAGAGTACTGAGACATCTTCAGGAGAAATGATGATGCTGAGACTAGATGACTTTTGTCTAGGTTCATCTCTGTGAAGTGGAGGGAATGGAAAAATTCAAAGACAAAGATTTTGCCCTAGATGTCAGTGCCAGCCAGCCTGTCCTGGTGGCCGTGAAAATGCTCCGAGCAGATGCCAACAAGAATGCCAGGTCTGTGGTCTGCATTTTAAATTTTCCTTTATGTGTTTCATCTTCAGGATCAGGAACCCTCCTGGAAACTTCTGAGCAGTTTGTTTCTTTTGAGATGGGAAGGTCTGTGAGCTACCTCACATTTCCATTGTTGTGCTTTATTTTTCTGATGGCTCAGTAGTCTTCAGCTTCATTCTCATCTCTCTCAAAAACAAATGTACATTTTCTGTTGGATATGCTACACATTTACTTCCTAACCCCCTTTGCACAGCACTGTACACCCCAACATACACTAAAGACTGAATACGTACCTCTTCAATCATTATACACAGACACACGCCTGAGTGTCATTACCTCCCCTTGCAGACTTTTCACAATCACACACATCTTTCTTGCTAAGTTTCTCCCATTCTCCTTTTTCCCCCCACATCTCTATTTACTTTCTCATCCTCTTTTTTCTCTTTTATGCTCCTTTTCTTCTATGTCCAGCAACCCCCCAAATGAGAAGCTACCTCTACTTGGAAAAGTATCCATGGACCTCAAAGCAAAAGGATCCACAGTCCTTTAGCAGTTTTCCAAACTGGCTAATAATCTCTTGGATCCTTTACTACATAAATTGCAGTTTCCAGCCACACTCCGTTGTCTGACAGCCTTTCCATTACAGTAATGGTGAGTTAATCCTCACCCAGAGAGGCATGCTGGTTGAAAGCTGGTTGTATGTGTCTCAGAGAAATCTGCACATCTGGGTAACATATGTATTTCCCCATTTGTGTTGGCTTGATGTGTCTCACTGATATTCAAATTTAGAGAAAGTTTATGATCCCGATTCCTTAAATTATCATAAATTCCAAAAATGGTGTTAGGGTTTTATTAAAAGTCTTGCAGTTGAAAGGATATGGCATGAAGAAGAAAGAAAGGCAAGGGAACAGAACTGTGGAGGTTTTGGAATTTTAACTGCAAGAATTTCAATTTAAGGATACTAGTATGAGTGAAAAGGGACATCCTCTGGGTCCCATAGAGAGATAGAACATTCCTGACATTAATCTTAGCACGTGATTGGAGAAGGTGGCAATATGAAAGAAAAAAACTATGGGATGTGACAAAGGCTTTGCCCATTGTTTTTTTTGGTGACGTTTGGTGTCCCACCTGTGCCCACTCCAATTTAGCAGTGATGGATGGCTTAGGCTCTGAGCTCTCCCAAGCCATGGACCCCCCGCTGGGTTTGAGATTGAAGGGGTAATGAAAGAGGAGAGGTGTTGTATCAGGACCACACTGATTTCAAGGATTTTATATTGACATAGTATGACTTCCAGTCCGGGATTCCTAGGAAACTCACAGGAGACTTATAACAGGTCTGCTTCAATAGTTTTGAGAATGTGGGCTAGTGGTCTCACTAACCCAAATATTGCTACTTGGAAGGTTATCGCCCACTTTGTGACTCAAGGGTGGTTGTCACCATCTATTCAAACAGTTATTAGTTTCGGCCAAGTGAGTACTTCTTTTGAAATGACGCTGCATTACCACCGTGAACTTTAAACAGCTGTTTTGAACAGGCTACTAAATATGTGTTGTGACTGACTGCTGGTGCACCCTGCATTAAAAGAAACCAGTATGAGAAAATAAAAAAATTATCAGATTAAACCAGAGGGTGGTTATTCACTTTATAAAAAGTGCCTTCACTTTACTTATAGAGTGACTCCACGGCTTTTTGTTTGTTTTTCTCTTTTGGGGGGTGCTGCATTGGATCTTTGTTGCTGCACGTGGGCTTTCTCTAGTTGCGGTGAGCAGGGGCTACTCTTCGCTGCAGTGAGCGTGCTTCTTGTTGTGGTGGCTTCTCTTGTTGTGGAGCAGGGGCCCTAGAGCGCAGGCTTCAGTAGTTGTGTCACACAGGCTCAGTAGTTGTGGCTTGCAGGCTCTAGAACGCAGGCTCAGTAGTTGTGGCGCACAGGCTTAGTTGCTCCGCGGCATGCGGGATCTTCCCGGACCAGGGCTCGAACCCGTGTCCTCTGCGTTCGCAGGCAGATTCTTAACCACTGCGCCACCAGGGAAGTCCCTCCATGGCTTTAAAAAAGGTAAAGACCCCAGTGCACTTAAGATATGACTTTCAGTTGAAGGTTTTATTTTTAAGACTAGTTTTTAGCAACATATATTTGATTTAGCAAATATTAATCACTTTCTATGGGGCAGGCCTTCTGTTGGATACTAGGGATGCACATGTGAATGTCATGGTCCATGTTCCCCCGACCAAATTATAGTTGAATAAGGGCACATCGCATTCCAGGATGAGTAGAATGAGACAGTTTCCAGGGACCAATTTCTCTGTTCTCTCAAAGGTTATCCAAAGGGAAACAAGACTCAGTATAATGGTTAGGACTAGACTTTGCTGTGTCTTCTTTGCCCTCTTGATTCTAACTCTGGCAACCTCTGGGTTTATCTATGTCTCTGTCCTCCAAAGGAATGATTTTCTTAAGGAGATAAAGATCATGTCCCGGCTCAAGGACCCAAACATCATCCGTCTCTTAGCTGTGTGTATCACTGACGATCCTCTCTGCATGATCACCGAGTACATGGAGAATGGAGATCTCAATCAGTTTCTTTCCCGCCACGAGCCCCCCAGTTCTTCCTTCAGCAACGTACCCACTGTCAGGTAAATACGCCGGGTCTTCTGTCTCTTCCCTGTGTTCATGAGACTAAGCTGGGATCTGAAGTGGGGAGCAGTGAGCCTTAAAGTTCATCATTGTTCTGGAATGGTTGGGGAGGTTAGTATGCAGGGAATAATAAAGCAGCTGCCCTTTAGGGGAAAGCAAAGAGATTCATAAAGAATAGAGAAGGGATGTTGAGGTTGGAACCCTAGTTTGTTGGTACCAACTATAGGGTGTGTACCTTTCACAGCTTCCTCTTTCCAGAGGCTACTTTCTCTCTTCCTTTATATTTCCTCAGTTATGCCAACCTGAAGTTTATGGCTACCCAGATTGCATCTGGCATGAAGTACCTTTCCTCGCTTAATTTTGTTCACCGAGATCTGGCCACACGAAACTGCTTAGTGGGTAAGAACTATACCATCAAGATAGCTGACTTTGGAATGAGCAGAAACCTGTACAGCGGTGACTACTACCGAATCCAGGGCCGGGCAGTACTCCCGATCCGCTGGATGTCTTGGGAGAGCATCTTGCTGGTGAGTTTCCTGTGTTTCTGAGCTCTGCCCTAGCAGCTGGCATGTAGGCAGATGCAGACAGTGTGTAGGGGTGCACCTGAGACAGCAGGAGGCAGACAATAAATAGACTTTGATATTTTCTCTGACTTGAGATGATTTACTTTGTGTACTAATTATTATTTTTAACACTTGCCTGTTTCTGCTGATAAAATATAACATAGAAAATATATACCGTAGAAAGTTTGGAGGAAAAGGTTAAAAGGTTAAAATATAACCGTAGAAAGTTTGGAGGAAAAGGTTAAAAGGTTAAAATATAACCGTAGAAAGTTTGGAGGAAAAGGTTAAAAATATACCCATAATGAGAAGAGATTTAGTACCATTTTTTTCATCTCTACCCTTTCCACCTACTGACTGATCTTAATTAATTTAGAGTATTAAAATCTTGTCATTTGAAGAACTGTTATCCACACAAAATATTTTTCTTCTGTATTAATTTCATAACCATGTTTCTAATTAATTATTTAGATGGATCTCTATATTTGTATTTTAATGATTTTCACAATTTACTTTTTAAGGTCCTCATTCTTTGCTTTATAATTTTTATCCGGCTCTTGGTATTCTGGACCACAAGTGAATACGTTTTTTTCAAATGCCTCTTAGAAATATATCTTCTGACCATGCACATTTGGGACAATTTACTGTTGATTTTATACCACGTAGCTGATTTATAGAATTATTAGACTAAACTTTTACTTCCTACAATGCTGTGTATGTGTAATTTTGTCTTTTGTCATTTAATATTGTGGAGAAAAGCCTGATAGCAATCTAGTTTTGTTAATTTATTATTAATCTGTTTGTTTCTTGTTCATATCTTATAGGGTTCATAATTAATGTTGAAATAAGAAATGTATAGTTATCCCCTTCCTTTCACCAAGATAACCACTATTAATATTAATATTTTAGTGTATTTCCTTTGAGGATTTTTTCTATCATGTATTTCTCTGAATATATGTATTATATATATAATTATTTTACATATTGGGATGATACTATACACATACAATTCTCTCTCACTGGCAGTAAATATTCTTCAAAAACATGATTTTAATTGCTGTATAATATTCTATTGTGTGGATATATCCTATAATTTAATAATGTCACTATAATTTGATATTTAAGTACTTTCCAATTTCCTTCGATTATAAATGATGCTGTGATATATACCATTTTATGTTAAGTCCTTATAAAGATCTTTATCGTCTATATAGATGAATCACATATTTTACTCATTTCTAATGCGATTATTAAGCTTTGCTCCCTTTAAAGGTATTGTGTGGTGGTGTAAAAGATTATTAGACCAAGATTCAGAGGGTTTTGGTCCAAATCTCGGTTTTTCCATTATTAATGGTCTCGTTAACCAGGGAATTTTAATAAACCTCTTGTCTCACTTTTCTGATCTGAAAAGTAAGGATAAATAATATCATCTATGTCAGCACTGTATTTATTGAATAGAACATATGCAAGTATTTAATACCTGCTGATTGCATCTGAATCTCATTGCTGTCACTCGTTAGTCTGTCCTTCAAGACTGTGACGATTATTGAACGAGGACTACTTGGGGCACTTACACTAGATTTCCGTATCTCTCACATAGAAACAATTGCTTCCCATTCTAATTTTGCCTTTCCCCTGGGCATTTCTCCAAGGCTACCCTAGATCCTAGTTTGACCTTCTAACATGCACTGGGAGAGTCAGATAGCTTACGGCGGCATCCTTTTCAGCCCTTGGATCTCATCTCCAAGAGAAGTATACCTCAGCAGAGATCCTGAGGGTGAGAAAAGGGCCTGTAGCTTGGCATCGAGACAACTTCCTATTGTTGTTTCCAGATGGCCCATGAGTATCTTGGCAGTCCCAGTATTCCTTGCCCTGGGTTGTAAAAGTGGCAAAACTCCAGATTATGAAAACCTAATCAGCTCTTCTTATGCACAGATTATTCTTTTTCTTATTTAAACAGGGCAAATTCACCACAGCAAGTGATGTGTGGGCCTTCGGGGTGACTCTGTGGGAGACCTTCACCTTTTGCCAGGAACAGCCCTATTCCCAGCTGTCAGATGAACAGGTCATCGAGAATACTGGAGAGTTCTTCCGAGACCAAGGGAGGCAGGTGAGAACTGTTGGGGGTGGAGAGATGTGGCCTTGGGTGCTCTTGAAGGAGAGAGAAAGAAAAGTTCTGACTTAACAGGATAGGTCTGAGCTGGAAAATGGGCTACCTGGATCATAGTTGTTTGTCACTAATTATCCAGCTAATGTAAAAGACCAAGAACTTTTGTCACTAATTATCCAGGTGATGTGAAAGACCAAGGTCCTCCCTAGGCATCCATACACTCTGCCACTCTGCTTTATCCATGTGTCAACCCGTTGGTCATTGGAGAACATGAGGGGTCCCCTCAGGCTGCTCCCCAACTCAGAGATACCAGAACATAAAATCCTGTCTCTCATATTTGATCTATTTCCTGGTCTAGGCTGTATGGTTTGTCTTCCTGGTTGAGAAACATAGGAACAAAAACGTAAGCTTAAAAGTGAATAAAGGATTTATTAGCATTCGTTAAAAATTTGGTTTGGACTGTCTAGAAATGTTTCTTGACTTACATGTCCAGAGACCTTCAGGTACATCCTGGCCTTGCTGTTCTTGGAAGGCACCTCTGGGCCCAGCTGCTGGGCATCTCAGGACTCAGGAAAAGCTGGGCTTCTTAGCTTACAAGGGCCCCAATTCCTAGTTAAGATACTACAAGCTTCCTTTGGATGACTCAGTGTTTAAAGTTCCTGTGAGACGTGGGATTGAAAGCTCGCTGGTGGTGGGAGCACCGAAACCCCAGAGTGGCCTGGCTACAGCACACACTTGGAGTGTGGCATCTCAGGCAGGAAGATGATAACAGTTGAGGAGAGGGAGAAGGCTCTTGCTGAGATTAAAAGTAGATCCTCTGTGGCTTGAATGGCTCAAAGCAAGCAAAAGATAAGGGAATGACTAGAGATTATACAATATGCAGCTTAAAAATAGGAAGGAGGGTCCTAGAATTTTATCTTGATACTCTGTAGATATTTTGGTAGCAGAATATCTAAATTATCTATCTCGGTTATGAGGTAATTGCCTTCTTACCTTGGCAAAGGGCAGCTTTACTCCCGTGTGCATGAGATAAGAGAGTAGAACGAAGAAAAATGTTTTTTCTCCTGGACTAGTAGCACATCGTGGGCACCTGGTTGACCGACTAGATTCTTGTGGCCAATTAAAGGCGGGGCATTCAATTAGAAAGTGTAATTTTATTATCATAATGATTCTAACTTGAGTACATCCTAGAATTGTAGGCAAAGGGAGGAATATTTTAAACCTTTCAGTTTCCCTCATCTTATTATTCAGTGACTGAAATCCCACATGGAAAAAAAAATGTACACGAGGCAAAATT
Source organism: Neophocaena asiaeorientalis asiaeorientalis (assembly GCF_003031525.2). NCBI lineage: Eukaryota > Metazoa > Chordata > Mammalia > Artiodactyla > Phocoenidae > Neophocaena > Neophocaena asiaeorientalis. The sequence continues at coordinate 1,262,251 of NW_020173773.1, forward strand.
GAACTATCAAACATTCAGGCAAGAAAGGCATGCTTCCCCTCCCCCCACCTCATGTCCACTGTCTGCTTTGCATTTGAATAGTAAAGTCAAACATTTGACTGAAGCCAAGGCCAAAGCCAAATATTACCATTATATGCTAGTAAGCTTCTCATCTATAAGTTTAAATTTTTGATAAAAGTTTATTTAATTTAACATATGGACCTACTAGACGTAATTTATTAAATTTGTATTTTATTACAATTTACAAAATTTAATTACTTTAAATTTTATTAAAATTTCAGTATTCAAATTTTAAAAGTTTGACATTAGAATTAAGGATGGTAATTTCTCAACACTATCAGCTGCTAGATGGATTTTATGGTCTCTAGACTAAACGTGTGTGATCTAATTTGTTTTCACATGGCACAATGTCACCAACTTGTTGAACATAGCAGATATAATGCAGAAGAAAACTTTTCAGTAGCACAAATTCTAGAAAGAATCTTATACTTAGGGCTCACAGCTTAAGCAAATCTTAAATCTTTTGTATTCAATTGGAAGTCTATAACAATAATTTCAATAATTTTAAAATGTATTTGACATTTTTGTTTTCAGTTTATTTTTACAAACTGTAAAGAATTCTCAGATAGCACTTTTCTTAAAAGCTCATGGTCTAAATGGAATTAAATAATTAAAAATTGGGACTTCCCTGGTGGTGCAATGGTTAAGAATCCGCCTGCCAGTGCAGGGGACACAAGTTCATGCCCTGGCCTGGGAAGATCCCACATGCCGCGGAGCAACTAAGCCCATGCGCCACAACTACTGAGCCTGTGCTCTAGAGCCCGCGAGCTACAACTACTGAAGTCCGCATGCCTAGAGCCCATGCTCCGCAACAAGAGAAGCCACCACAATGAGAAGCCCACGCACCACAACGAAGAGTAGACGCCGCTCGCCACTAGAGAAAAGCCCATGCACAGCAACGAAGACCCAATGCAGCCAAAAATAAATAAATGAATGAATGGATAAATAACTAAAGTTTAAATTTAAAAAAATCAATGCTCAAAACCATCATAAGATATCATCTCACAACTTTAGAATGGCTGTTATCAAAAAGACACGAAACAACAAGTGCTAGTGAGGATGTGGAGAAAAGGGAACCCTCGTGCCCTGTTGGTGGGAATGTAAATTGGTGCAGCCTCTGTGGAAAACAGTGTGGAGGTTCCTCAAAAAATTAAAGGTAGAGCTTCATTATGATGCTATGAAGCATGACATAAGCTGGTGTTGGTGTGGGAGAAGGCAAGATGGAAATAGTTAATGATTTACCAGCTGCAAATGTTGGACCCATGTTTCAAAGAGCTTGAGAAATTTAGGTTTGCTTTAGGAATATGTCAATATACCAAGGTGTTAGAAAACATAGGTAAGGAAATGACAGTAACAGATTACAGGCAAACAGAAGATGACCTGGAGTCAGCAGAGTGGCATCTTGCTGGTGGAAGCGGTCAGTAACTGGTTCTTTGGGAGTAGAGCCAAATACAACTCTAGGCTGGAATTCAGGGCAGGGCTGTAGAGGGGGTAAATGTACAAATATTGGTGAATAATGTAAGGAAGAAATCCAATCTTCTCTCCCTGGGCCAGTACAGGAGAGAGGGAGCACAGAGAAGGTTATGGTTAGGAGCTACATGGATATATCCCACATCTCAGTGACTAGGGTTTTATTCCAATAAAGGAGCTGAGGCAACTAATATACTTTCTGCCCTTTTGCCACGATTGGCTCAATCAGAATAAATCTCATTGTGGCTAGGCTATAAATAGAGGTTTGGTGTTCTAATCACTTGCTTTCCAGTCTAAGATGTCTTCTTCCTTCAGTTTCATCTTTTCCATGATGGTAGGGACCACAGGATGGCCCATCAGGAAATTCTGCTCAAGAGAACTGGAAAAGACAAAAGGAATGGAAAAGGGACTGATGGGATTTAGAATTCTCATGAATAGGAAGAACAGACACCCCACTCGTTTCACTTTCCAAGTCCAAGAAAATGGGGAGTGGGCAACTCATACTATGATGCAACTGCTCTTCCTTTCTCTGCGCTCTTCTTAATAGTCTCATTTTTTGTTCATTTTTCTTTCCAAAGACTTACCTCCCCCAGCCTGCCATTTGCCCTGACTCTGTGTATAAGCTGATGCTCAGCTGCTGGAGAAGAGACACCAAGCACCGTCCCTCCTTCCAGGAAATCCACCTTCTGCTTCTTCAGCAAGGGGACGAGTGATGCTGTCAATGCCTGGCAACAGGTCCTCCTCACAAGACCTACCACTCACCCACGCCTAAGCCACTCCATTTGGACATTGAATGGACCTGAGAGACAGAGGCTTGTTTGCCTTTATCTCTTTCTGTCCCTCGTCTCCCTCCACTCCACTCCCCCACTCTCTACCCCGACACATATATACTTTTTTTACATTAAAGAACTAAAAAAGAAAAAAAAAAAAGCCTAGGGCAGAATAGGGCAGATAAAATCTAGTAAAGAATCTTACTTGATATACTAAAAAAGTTGGATAACAAAGGCTAGATAATTGAGATAATTTATAAAGGTTAAATATGCTTGTGTTTATGAATGTGTAGATTCTACAATATGTTTTCCATGTCATCTTTTTTAAAAAAATGGTTTCAGAAAGAAAACACTTGAAGAATAGTAATGTCTTAGGAAACATGAGATTAGACTTAGGGAAAGTACTTGGTAAGTGTGGAGAATCTGATGAAATGGTATTCAGTAACTAGTCACCAATGGTTTAATTTCCTAATTCGGCCTGTAGACACGTCCTGAACTCTGCATTTTCCTCTCCCGGCAAAGTAGATGTTAACATGCTTGAAAAAACCCACCTTCTTTGAATGGGTGTTTTGTTTGTTCATGGGCAGGGATCAGGGTTGAGATCTATATGCATAGGAAATACAGAGGATGTACATAGGAAAGAATATCTACTGCAAGGCTATATGAACAGGAATCGTCATTTGCAAAACAAAAACAAAAACAAAAAAAAGCCTCATGCATGGAAATATTCTTGAATAGAGAATGGACACAGGAAAAGAGACCTGTGGAGGACAGGTAACAGATGTGATATTCATTTCTGTAGAGGGTCCTCCTCTTGTCTTGTTCAGACATTTTCAGGTATGTGTTTTAGTAAGAGCCTGATTTTGAGTCTGTACAAACTGTTGTTTTTTGATATCTTGATCCTAGGCCTTTTGGTTCATCTTCTCCAAATCTTCCAACTCTTTTAATGGATGAATACCAAATGGAACCCAAGGGCTGGTGATTGAATTTCTCAGGCATAAATCTGAAGGCCATGCACAATAGGGAATAGATATGTTCTGAGCACTCCCAAAGGGTTGGCTGAGGACCAATGAGGGGAAGTTACAGGGAGATTGATTTCCACTCCTTCTTAGGGAAAACATAACCAGAGGTAGAACATGCAAGGATGAATGGGCTGCCTCCAGAGATGGGGAGTCCTTTGTCACTGTCCTTTTGTCAATAGGGTTTCAAACATAAGTGGTTGTGGGAGATGATGTTTAATGTCCTTTTAACCCTAGGAGTCCCTTGAGAGGAGCAGGTTGGGCGTGGAGGAGTCATTCGCTACTGTTGCTGGGTGTTCACACTCTTGCCTTGGAGATGGTATGACCAGCAGAAAAAGAAAGTTTGAGGCTCTGGCTTCAGAATCCATGGATACTGATAACACTGTCAAATAAGAGTCCCCTCGGAACAGATTCTGAGCTTTCACACTCCACAGATCCTCAGATTCAGTAGGAAACAGGGAAAGAGAACCCTCAATTCCCTCTGAGAAGAAACAAGAAAAGATCACAATATAAGCTTCCCAAACTTAGAAGAAATAGACCTGACCCCTTGGGTCTGCTTCTGTTGCCTTCACCCAGCCCACCTTCTACACAGTCTCTCAGGAACTTGAGTGTTTCCCCCTGTCCAGCCTTCAGCGTTGCTCCAGACCACAGCAGAAGCATAAATCCCCAATCCCCAAGGTTCATTTTGTGGGTCATCTTCCTTCCCCTAGAAAATACCCTTTCCCCATGGTTGTCTTGTGAGTCTGGTCTTCAGTGTCTCCCAGGACTAACTTTGGAGAGAACATCAGTTTGGGAGCTGTGACCCTATTTCTGCCTCAAGCCAAGTGTATCATCTTGGACAAGTCACTTTGCTTCTCTGGACTTTTGTTTCTTTATTGGAACAAGTTAGATGAGATGGTCTTGAAGTCTCTTCCAGTTCTGATACGTTCAGTGCTCATTGGATAACTGGATCTACAATTGATGCAGACTCAGTTATCTGATCATCTCCTTCTCTGAAGATTGTGGTCAGCAAAAGAGATCATGTAGGGAAGCCACTATAATTGTAGTAATAGTAACACCTGTCATTTGTTCAGTGCTTTAAAGTTTACCATGTAGTGTACCACATACATTATCTCATTTGATATATGCAGGGCCAGACATGTTCTTTTATACTTGGGGCCTGCCACACTCTCTACATTCCCAAGATCAGTGTTAACTTCATGTATTATTCAGAGTTCTCCAGAGGAACAGAACTAACAGACTATATATGTATATGGAATGGGGGGATTGGCTTACACAATTATGGAGGCTGAGAAGTCCCACAATCTGACACCTGCAATCTGGAGATCCAGGAAAGCTGCTGGTGCTGTAGTTCTGAGAACCAGAAGGCCAATGGTATAAGTCCCAGTTGAGGGCAGGAGAAGACTGATGTGTCAGCTCAAGCAGTCAGGCAGAGAGGGCAAACTCCCCCTTACTTTTTTCTTCTATTCGGGGCTTCATTGGATTGGATGATGCCCACCCACATTGGAGAGGGCAATCTGCCTTACTCAGTTCACCAATTCAAATGCTAATCTCATCCAGAAACACCCTCACAGAAACACCCAGAAATAATGTTTAATCTGAGTGCTACATGTCCCAGTCAAGTTGACACGTTAATCATTCCATTTCAGTAGAATCATAGGGACTTGAAATCAGGGCCTGAAGCTTATTCTCCTTTATCCACGTACTTCTGGCAGGAGTACATCCAGACCAGGCCATGACTTCCTATGTGGCAAGAGGAAAGACATAATTTCCCCTTCCTTCACCTTATATCTCTCCACTTACTTCTTTTTACAACTCTGCGTCAATACACTGCATTTCATGATCCCATAAAAAAATCATATTTAAAATGAACTTAGTATGTCTGGATTTTTCTGGCCTTGAGTCATAGAGGTAATCTATTTCAAGCAGCTGGCAAATATGTATTGTCAGGTACAGTTATCTTTTTCTGAGATGAGGAAGGCACCATTTTCTGGCGCTAAGGCTTTGGTACTACAGATACAGTTTTAACTTCTCCCTTAGTCAGACCCATCGAGTTTAGCAGCACAAATCTGAGAGACCCAACAGGGCGCAATGGCAAAGGCTTAGTATGTAGACTTTAAAGGTAGCTGGAATCCAAATTGGAAGAATGAAGCTAGGAATTACGTAGAAAAGGAGATAGGAAAAGGGATGAGAAACTGTGGGGCCTTGTTACCTTTCTAGGAAGTTATCCTCTTCATGATATATGTGAAATATTTTACGTGCAGATTGTGGTTTTGGGGTAGTCAGATTTAAATGTATACTTTTGCTGGTGAATGTGCTGATAGCTAAGTCCAAATCTTGATGTGCTGTCCAGACACATACGTGCTAAGAAAAGATCTGGAGTAGAAAGAGGCCCCCGAGGGGGAAAAGTGGTTTTAATGCTATGGAAAGATCACTTGCAAGTTTATAAGACTATATGACAAAGGGCATTGTATGGAAATGGAGCAAAGGATGAATAAATGAACGTGCATGTGACTGGACGGGGCACGTGGGAGTTAGAAAGAAGACTACATAGTAAAGGATAATGGAGAGTGCGTGAGAAGGATGGGGGAGGTCAGGGCAAGCAAGATAGACACAGGGGGTGCTGTTGAGAATCCATTCGGAAGCATGAAAGCAGATCTCTCTGAAGAGAGAGCCGAGAGAGGACAGAAAGTAAGTGTGTTGAAGATAAAAGATAGATGTATATGGAGAGAGAAGCAATTCTGGATGATAGAGATTATAAAAGTATTTATTTAAAAAATGAAAAGTCAGGTGCAGAGTATGACATGGAAGGGAGCTTTTCAGAGATTTAAGAAAAGGGAAGCCCAGCATGAACATAAAAACACATAAGCAACCACCAGGGAATGACCTTTTCATCTCACAGGAAGTGGGAGAGGGAGGCAGTTTGAACACGTGTGTTCTAGACCACCTCAGGTATTGGGGTTTAATGGTGGTGAGAAGAAATCAACTCTTTGTCTGAACAGGACATGGCTTTCCCAGTGCTGCTTTGGAAATGAAGACCAAGAGATGGGGAATTTATGTTAGCTCATGAGGCTTTGTGTTCCCTTCTTTGCTTCTGTTAATGAAATCCATTTTAAATAATGCTCATCACTGTTGTGCCTAGAAAGGCCACAGGGAAACATTGGAACAACAGGTTTAAGTTAAACTAGACTAAATCTTGTTTGATATCCGCACAAAGAGGTACATGCCATGTTGGAACCATGTGTTTTGCTAGTCTCATCCAGACTTCCTACAAGAAAGCCATGATGTGGGGCTAAGCCATATGTTTTGAGTAAAGGAGAGCTGAAGAAGGGGAAAGAGAGGAAGATGTTCCAAGGAAATAGTCTAAAACAGAATAGCATCTGTTTTGCCCAAATATACCCCAAAAATGAAGAAAATTACAGTTAAGGCTTAAATTACTCCCAGTATAGAGGTAGTAAGGCTTTGATCCTAAATTGAGTTTATAGACCTGGAATTTGCCTTCTTAGTCTTTTCAGTAAGACCTCTGACCTCTGGCAGTGCATATGTTTCTGGAAGACACAGATCCAGATCTATGCTGGAATTTCCTTCTGAATTAAAATTTAACATTTTTATAGAAACAGATGAATGTCTTTTCCACTTGGTAAATGTCTTGGAATGCTAAATTGAGATGGAAAGAGACTGGAATGGTTAATGTTTATTGGATTTCTGGCATTTTGAGTTCTCTGCTACAATTAGCTACATTGCTTGGCTCAGACCGTGGTGGGTAATATGTTTAGTTGCTGTATCCTTTTTTTTTTTTTTTTTTCAATTTGTTATTTTGAAATGCTTTAAGACTCACAAGAAAATAGTACAGAGTGGCCTTTCCCTAACACCAGGCTTTCCAATTGATAACATTTTACGTAACCATAGTCCAGTTTCAAAACCATAAAATTGACATTGGTATAATACTATTAACTAAACTACAGACCTTACTCAGATTTCACTAGTTCTTCACATGTACACATTTCATTTCTGGATAGTTTTAACCCTTGCTGATTTGTAACCTGGTCTTCTTGGTTGCATCAGGAAAGACATTGTCTAGATACAATTCTATAAAATCCTAAAGAGAATATAACAAATTGATCTGTTCCTTTATCAACAAGCAATATCCTACCTAGATTGTTTCCACATTTTCTGACTAGTTTGGCTGTTCAGCATCTGAAACAATCCAAGAACAGCTTAGAAAAATCAGGCAACACAAAGGACAGCAAGACCCACAGCTCACTAGCTAGGATAGAAGGAAATTAATTATAGGTGGTTTCTGCAGTTCCTGCAAGTAGGATTTGTATGATGGCAAGGAAAGGACTTTCAAATAAATCAGAATTTTGGTCAAGAGCTAAGGTGGCACTTCATTAATGGCACCAGGGAGAGCTTTTGGAAGGAATAGAGTACAATGGTAGAGACGCCTAGTGAGTATCAAAACACTATTCTCAGAATAGTAGAGAAGTTTCATTTGCCTGAAAGTCTATTCTTAAATGGAATAGCAACCACATTGGACCAAATTAAATGCAAATACAGCTGCAACATGTAGGTTGCAGCTGTAGCCCAGAGGTTTGGAGGGGATAGGGGAGTTGAAACTCTGGTTTTGTGGATTACAGCTTTGAGTTTTATGATGGCATTTTTAAGCTGCCCTGTTTAAGGGTCACAAGATTATACGTGAGTTCACCTCTGTATACCCCATGTCCTGTAAAGTTCCTAGCACATAGTGAGCACACCACAAATATTTGACAAATGTTGTTTTTTGAATGAATAAAAGGTAGAAGCAGAAACTTGTCATCTGGCATAACTGGGGTGAATTTAGGGAAAATTGCTTTGCTGTAATGTAGAGGGTTTATTTTCAAAGGCGGAAAGAGGAAAAAGTGCCCAGACTTGTACCTGTAAGTTACATCCTCCATTTCTAGGTTTACTGATGGTGAAATTGATCTATGGAAATGTCTTATTCTTTGAGGTATTTAGACAGAAATGCAAGGTACTTCTCTACATGGCACCCCATCAAGAGCAGGGAGCGACCCTGGCCCCAAACCCAGCTCTTTTGGAACAAGATTTTTAGTTTCTCTTGCAAACACCTTGTCAACAACTTCACGGGCCTCCAGATGGGAGTCCCAAGCTAGCCCATGCTTACCCACATTCACAATTGCATGCAAAGCAATTTGCAAAGAGACTCAAGGGAAAGCCCAAAGGGATAGGTAATCACTTGCAGTGAAAAACTGTTTTCTTGAAAAGAGGCTTGGAAATAATTGAAAGTTGAGTGGATTCCTACAAACGCACCAAGAGTTTGTAATCTAGCCTATTCATTTTATGTCCTTTACTATTCATGATATCCTATTCTTCTACCCCGTTGTCTGGTAATTTTTTCTGAGGATTGACTTTCTGAAGCAATGTGGTATACTCTTCCTATGAGGAGGAAACATCTGGGCTTTATTCTGCAGGCTTTGGAGGATGATGTGTCTTGTCAAGGGGTAAATAGCAAACTGATTTAATTTTTGCTTAAAACTTTCTTAGTCATTCCAAAATAGAATGCATAAAAATTCTCTGTATTAGAAAAAGAAATGAGATATACCAATTGTATATTGTCTTTTCTTTATTTATTCTCTGTAAGTCTGTCAGATGATAAATTGTAAATAACAATGATTAAAGAAATATGCTACTGACGGATCCTTTTTTCTGTGAAAATAGCACTGTTTCTGGGTTTTATTACCCTTAACTCCTTACTCCCTTACATCCTTTTTGGAGAAATGATGGGGGGTGGGGACACAGTTGAGGGGTGTATGTGGTGTGGATGCCTGTTTGTTGAGGGTTATCCAACAGAGGGTTATTTACATAGGCCTTGCATATATTAGTTGATTGTTTATTGGAAGAAAATCACCTTGGTCCCTGGCATATCCAAACATACTAGAGATTGGGATTTTATGTTTTCACATTGGTCCAGTTCTAGGGAATCTAGTCCAGAATTAGGGATCCTTTATTATTGTTGTTACAAAGTTGTCTTGTTTGATACACCGAAATCCCTTCTAAATCCAAATATCGTCTGTCTCAAGACTGCTCATGCATACAAAAAGCAACAAAAAACTATGAACAACCAGAATACAGACTCAGTCTTCATAATAGAGTAGGATGGAACCACCCAAAACAATATACATTCTTACCTGGTCCCTGAAGAATACATTTATACTTTTAATAATCTGAGTAATATGAACTTATTTTTTTTTTCGGTGACAGCCATAGTAGGTAAGGGAATGGATATAAATTCCCAGAGAATAACCAGAGGACTCATGAATGTACACTCTGACCACCAGAGTGTCTGGTTTGATTCCAGGACTAAAGGCCAGGTGTTCAAGTATCTGTGTAGTGAGAGTGGGGTATTGGGGGTGAAGGAGAAAAAAAAATAAACAGGAACAGCAGAGATGCTCAAAGAGGTACAATTCTATTCTCAACACCTATTGCCTAAGTTTAAAGGTAGACATGAGTGATACATTTGCGTCCATATGTGATAAGCCATAGATACATATTATGCATATATCTGAAAATATAATTCGTTACTGAGGACGGAGATTATGTCTGCTCTTTTACATTTTAACTAACAACTTGAAGGGCACTGCATTTTTCAAGTGCTAAGAACTAGAAAACTGATATATCTCCATTGATAATTTTATACTCATTTGTATTTGAAAAAGTAATGTATACACTTATAACATCCTCTGGTCCTTGAGTCCTCCAGAACAATAGCTTCTTATGTATAAGTGACAGATGACCTTTTACTATCTAATGAAATGGGTAAAATCCCACTCTCAAAGTAGTTTTGCACCAGGCTGGTTGTATAGTGATTTGAAGAAAAAAAGAGATGAAAGATATCTACAAGAAAAGTCACATGACCCCACTGGCAGCTGTTCTTTTGCCCCTGTTCGCAAACCAGAAGGAAGTTAGTGCTGGAGAGAATTATAAGGGCCCAGAACAGAGCTCTGTTACGGAGGCTAAAGATAACTTTACTCATCTTTATCTACCTAAGAGCTATTTCAGGCACGATAAAAGAAATCAGAGATCAGTTTCAGGGTTTAGGGTAAAGGCAGATTTATTATATGAAGTAGCGAATAGACAGTCAAAGGTAAAGTGGCTACATTTACTCTTCCAATCATGGGGCCAAGGATTGGGATAAATGGGATCACTGTGTACCATGTTTCCCTCTGGTATTTCCAGGAAAATAGTCCATGAACAATACAAACTCAAGGTGACTAGTTTGAGATGATAAAAAAAATTACATTTACTTGTAAATAAAAATGCATTATGACTCTTACTGAGCAGTATCCTACATGTGATAAAATATTTTTAGAATACAAAATTAAATATCTGTCATCAACAGAGTTCTATTCTCCTTGTCTCTCTGGCACCTCTAGCAGTTCAGCCTGTCTTTCAAAGGTTGCAGAACCTTGAAAGTAAGCAACTTTATTTGAAAGAAGGAAGAGGAGACCAAGGTCTCCTCACTTGGCTGGGACAGACACCATGATGGAAGGAGAGACTGCTGGTCTTGCTCTGAAGTCTTCAGGCCTTCACTTAAGTCACAGTCAGTCCTACACTGGTTGTCCCCCTAAGACTGTGAAGAGGCTGCATCTTCACCTTATTTGTAGGAATGAGTTTTTCATAGGATAGCCACACAACCCTTGTGTCCCCTCTCTTATTCGTTTTACAAGTCATCTCTGAGCTCTAAGACACTCTAAAAGGAGACTTTGGGTCTAGATTCTAAAGGTTGGAGTGTACTGTCAGGCCTTATAAGATGGCCTCTCTCTTGCTCTCTGTACAGCCCTGCCCTACCTGGCCCTGCCTCACCCTTACCTTATGCACATGACTGCCTCCTTCTCCTAAGCGCAAAGTTTAATTAGTAACTACCCCTATGATCAGCCCAACCCCCAGCTAACTATTGTTCTAGCCCGAGGACCAGGATGACTCCAGTATGTTTGATCATCAACAAGAAAATCTGGCCCTTGCAATGGTTGCTAAATCAAAGAACAAGACCTTCCAGCAGTCCCCCTGGCGACCAAGGAGCTCTTTTGATGTCAAATCCCCTATTACTGATAACCTTCTCCTCTACTGTGTAGCGAAGATTGCTGCCTTGTCCTGCCTGCTGTTGGCCATACACTGTGGGGTGTCGCTCCAGGATCATTCCCTCTGACTTGTAAGGTTCCCTGTGCAATAAATCATTGATGTCTCTGTAGCTGACTTCTGGTTCTTTCTTTGGTCTAGCGACTGGGCAGTTGCAAGGATTGCAAGACTGCAGGGTGCAGCCCAACATGGGGTTAATTTTACCCCAGGACTCTGAGAAAATATTATTAAATTGTGGCCTCTTAGAATAGTTGAAAGTGGGATTAAGGATAGGAGCTGAGGGCTTCCCTGGCGGCGCAGTGGTTGAGAGTCCGCCTGCCGGTGCAGGGGGCACGGGTTCGTGCCCCGGTCCGGGAAGATCCCACGTGCCGCGGAGCGGCTGCCCCCGGGAGCCATGGCCGCTGAGCCTGCGCGTCCGGAGCCTGTGCTCCGCAACGGGAGAGGCCACAACAGTGAGAGGCCCGCGTACCGCAAAAAAAAAAGAAAGCATAGGAGCTGAGTTTCACCCAAATAATAAAGAAGAATTGATAATTTAGGAATCAAATCTTTAATAATCACATTTATTCTTTCAGTCTAATTTTATTGGTATAAGATTTATCTCACACTAAACTGATACCAAATTAATCAAAACCTCTAGGATATTCAAAAGCCAATATAAATGATCTCAGTCATATCTTTCAGAGATCATTGCTGTTTATAAATAACTAAAACTTTGAAAGAGGCTGTGAAATAAAGTGTGTTCCACAGAGTTTGATACATGATGCGCAGCATTCCTTAGTGTGGACCGGGACTGGTGATGGTCACATTGTTACCAGTCCACAATAATCCAGAAAGCTAAAGTAAGTTTTTATAGCAGTTTGGCAGAGTATCATCTGTTGAAGCTAATAAAAAAAATTGGGGCTTGTATGCCTTTTGCATTTTATTTCATTTTTCTAGTAATTTATTTTTATTGTATATTACAAAAGTACCCATCTGGGATGGCTTTGAAAAACAAAGCGGGTCTTTTACCACAAAGAGTTTGAAACACAATGAAATAGGAGGTTAGAGTACACGACCCATTGCGTCCTACGGAGTTCTGAGATTCTCTGGTTCCATACCATATTCCAAGTTTTGAAAATTGGTACTTCATGCATGATTCTACGTAAAGTTCTTAATAAAACAAATGTTCATTTTCGCGAAGATGAGTTTTTTAGAGGAGGAGGAGTCCTGGGGCAGCTGGGCTGTTAAGTGGCTCAGTGCCTGGATGGAAAACTAAGTAGATGATAGTCCCCAAACTTCAGTTCCTAGGTTCAAACCTTTCCTCTAAAATAAGGAGCTCTGGTGCAAATATCCTGAGGTCTTCCTGCAGTGAAGCGCCAATCGGAGGCGCCAGGGTATCGACCCTGTGTATACCACGAAGCCCGGACCCTATCGCTCTGCTGGGAGAACAACCCAAGCAAGACAAACGCCTTTCGCCACCGGCGCGCGCAGGGTCTGGGGCGGGACACCTGCTCCGCCGAGGGGCGGGGCGAGCAGGGTCTGGGGCGGGGAGAGCCCGGATTGGCTTGGGCCTTGGGCGACATGCGGCTCCGCCCCTCGGCCTATCTCACTCCATCCCCGCCCCCGCGCCGCGAGCGGAAGGCGGGCTGCGATGGAGGAGGGGCCCAGCGCGAAGTAGATGACGCAAAGGGAGGCGGGGCCCCGCCGGGCCCTGATTGAAGGGCTGGGGGCGCGGCCGGGGCGGGGATACGGGTCAAAGTATAATACTTGTGAGAAGCCTTGCGCGGTACCTGCTTCAGGGTGCGTGGTGATAGGGTGCGCGACCATGCGGAAAGTGGTTTTGGTCACCGGGGCGAGCAGGTGAGGGCTCCATCGCGATACTGGCGGCGGCGGCGGCGGGGTGGAGTGGGGGGGTCCGAGGGAGCAGGAAGTACCGGGCCGGGAGGACCTGCCACAGACCGACCCTGGCAGCTCCCGTCGCTGACCCTGCCTCGGTGGGGACTATGGCCGAGACCCTGGCCCACTCTTCCCTGGGTCCCCCACTGCGCGAGGTACCGGACTTGTCGGCCCAGTGAGGGGCTCAGTAACTGGTGCTTTGAATTAAACATGACAGCGGAAAGAAAACTAGAGCGCCACTAAGAGATGAGTCTCTCAGTGACGATACTGTCTGTATCCAGGGAAAGGGCGCTTCCCACGCAGACCTCGCCTCCTTCCCGTCTTTGACTTTCTCATCACTGGTAATTTAATCGTGACCAGGTTGCCATATTTTGTACTCCAGCTGTTTTTTCTGTGCTAGGCTTCTGGCCCTAGGTAAATTTCAGCGTCCACGAGCGTTAGAACACTGAGGGGAAAAATCTCATTCCATGTAACACCGTGCTAGACACCTAGTATATATACCCTTCAGAAACTCAGAGAAAAGCAACTTTTTCCTGTTAAGGCATGGAAGGAGTGCAAATAACCATACTGCCAATGAGTAATTACTCCAGGGTTGGGCATTTGGATTCAGCCTCTTCTAGTGCCTGTTTTACTTCTCATTTGCTATTAAGTGAACAGTGTGTGGAGGATGAAAGTAACCAAACCATTTTTCTAATTGCTGCATTTAGAGTTTTGGGGGGATTAAGACTGAGGATATGTTAAATGTCATTTAAAATTAGTTCACTTTCAGTTATCTGGCCATGTCCATGTTGACTAAGCCAAACCTGGCAGGTGTCTGTAATGGGCAGATTTTAGCGTGCCCTCACCTGAGTAACTTTAACAACTGGTTCAGTGCTTCCTATGTGGAAGTTGCTTAAATAAGTCAGACTTGATTTTGTGTGTTTGTTTCTTTTACAAATATTGTGATACGTGCAGTTGTATATTTGTAGTAAAGGCCTATTCTCAGGTGGGGATGAATAAACATAACTATATTTGATGCTCAGGTTACTGATGGTACTAGGCTTTTTGCCTGGAATCAGCTTAAGTCTTGGAAGAAAACCCATTTACCCCGGTTTTCATTGTTATCAGCCAACTTGGTCTGAATGCTGTCCCCATTATGTGGTTTCACAATGCTCTTTCTGAAGGAGGTCATTTATCTTTGACACTTGTACTCATCCCTGCTTCTCTCTCCTGGTACCCATCTTATATGTCCCATTCCTATCTTCTACTTAATCATGTAGAGTTCTTTCTCTTCCTGTTGTTTATTCAATCGTAGCAGTTGAGAGGGACTTATATCTCCTGCCATGTTACTTATACCTTTTCCTTGAAAGATTCATCCATTCCTTATCAGGAATTTCTGGTGCTCCTGCTACTGGCCATGATACCAACAGATAGTAGAGCCCTTGCCCTCGAGGAACTTAGACAGTGGAGTAAAACATACACACCGGAAAACACTAATAAGATGTTCTTTTCCACATTTGCTGGTGATGTACTGAATCACTTTCATGAGTGTCATAATCAGTGTAAAATGAAAACCACTGGCAGGATAAACCCTGTCTTAAAAGAAATGCTAAAGGAGAACTCTGATTTGTAGTCGAGTTATTTGGGTCATCGAGCTTTTGCAGAATGAAAGAGACACAAACGGGACAGCGTCCTGAGCCAGTGACTATTAGAGTTGGAGGGTTCCCCCTTCTTTACATAATTTTTTTTTCTTTTACTTTTTTTATTACAACATTATTATTATTTTTTATTGCTTTACAATGGTGTGTTAGTTTCTGCTTTACAACAAAATGAATCAGTTATACGTATACATATGTTCCCATATCTCTTCCCTCTTGCGTCTCCCTCCCTCCCACCCTCCCTATCCCACCCCTCCAGGTGGTCACAAAGCACCGAGCTGATCTCCCTGTGCTATGCGGCTGCTTCCCACTAGCTATCTACCGGACGTTTGGTAGTGTATAGATGTCCCAAAATGTTCATTGCAGCTCTATTTACAATAGCCCGGAGATGGAAACAACCTAAGTGTCCATCATCAGATGAATGGATAAAGAAGATGTGGCACATATATACATAATTTTTGAATTCTTTCTGTCTACCTGGGCTCCTGGTTGGGGCTCAAGCTGACAAAATCAGTCTTCTGAGCCAGGGAGAAATGCTTCTATTTGGCACCATCTCATTGAATGCATATTCTGTATCTGAATTGTCCTTTCAGTGGCGTTGGCCTAGCCCTCTGCAGGCGGTTGCTGGAGGAAGACCATGAGCTTCACCTGTGCTTGGCGTGCAGGAACATGAGCAAAGCGGAAGCCGTCCGCACTGGTCTGCTGGCCTCCCACCCCACCGCCGAGGTCTCCACCGTGCAGGTGGATGTCAGCAGCCTGCCGTCCGTGTTCCAGGCCTCCAAGGAGCTCAAGCAAAGGTATGCCTCTTGTGGATGGCTTTTCTCTCATGTGATTGTACAACACAACAGCTAATAGAATAAGAAAGGATAGGAAAACCTAAAAAAGAAATAGGTGCAGTATAAAAAGAAGTTACGCTGAGGAAATCTGTACAGAGTGACCCGTTGTTGCCTTGCCTCAGTAGCAAAATTTCATTCTCAGTCAAAATCATGACCATTCCATGAAGATTAATTTATCAGTGTATTTTGACATGTGGTCAGTTGTGAAGCTTTATGTTAGTGTAACTCCTTTGATGTTTGAATGCATTTTTTGCATCTTTCCTTCACATAAGAACTTCATTAAGTGGTAGGGCAGGTACTGACAAGTGAAGAAACTTCCCCAGGCCACTAAAAATGTGTTCATACCTGGACAGTAATTGGCATGTAATAAACATTTGATAAATATTTAGTATATGAAGGGATAGAGTCCTTGGATGTATAAATTCCCAGAAAGTGTGTACAACAAATTGCATATGGGTGCACAATGCATTTTTCTGGAGAGAGAGGGCATGCTTTTTATTAAATTCTAAGAGGAATTTATGATCAAAAAGTCAAGAACCCTGCACTAGTCCATGCTGAGTCCTAGCAATATCTGGAATAATTAAATTTAATCAGTCATTTAATTTAATCAATAAATTATTAATTATATTTTTGTAATTGAGGCCCTTACAAAGCAAGAGCTGCTTTATTTCCTTGGACAATAAAATGAACTTCAGTATACATAAGGAAGACCTTCTTGGTTAAAGCATTGGCTGAAGAATAATAGTTTGCTTTTGTTTTGTTTTTGTTTTGCGGTACGGGGGCCTCTCACTATTGTGGCCTCTCCCGTTGCGGAGCACAGGCTCCGGACGCGCAGGCTCAGTGGCCACGGCTCACGGGCCCAGCCGCTACGCGGCATGTGGGATCTTCCCGGACTGGGACACGAACCCGTGTCTCCTGCATCGGCAGGCGGACTCTCAACCACTGCGCCACCAGGGAAGCCCAATAGTTTGCATTTTATATATGTTTATTGATAGCAATTTGCATTACCCTGTTCCACATGTACAAGTTACAAAGTGAAACTGGTTTTCTTCGGCACAGTTTTCCCTGCAGCCTTAGCCCTTTGTAAATGAGGGTTTGCTCTCCTCTACTGCTGAGCTCCTAGAATTTTCTGTCACACTATCTTTCTAAAAACTGAGCTTTTCTAGGTTTCACATCTACTTTTCCATAACTTGTCTCCAAGTCTGTGAAACTATACAGTCAGTGTCCTTGCTGATTTAAAAACCTTCAAGTCGGGAGAGCAGTTATGAGTTTCAAGTCGTGTTTGCAGGCTTTCTGTCCCCAAACCTTCTCAGCCAGTTGGTTCTCTCATCCTGTTTTGTATAGATTTAGTTATTTCCTTGTTTAGCAGAATAGAACCTTCATCCTCAGTTAGTCGTAGCCCATTTCAGTACAGTTTTGAGATTTCATGTTGCGACATTCATAGTACTGACTATTCTCAACTGCCTTCAAAGGCTCAGGATAGGTTATCACAGTTTTAGTAATTTAGTGTTTAGTAAGATATTTAGTAATTCGACCCAAACGTAAGGGGGGGAGGCTGTGGGGAAGAAGGTAGCACTAAGATGATGAGTTGTCCCAGCTGCCTGTCAGCATTTAAGTGCAGCGTTGATGTATTTATTTAATCCTCAAAACAGCTCTCTTTGAGGTGGGTGGTATTATCCGAATTTAGGAAATGATGGTTGTAGTGATACTGACAAATTTGGGAATATATGACAGTGTCCAGATAGATCTCTTGCTTATACGAAGGATGTCTTGCACTTCATGGCCCAAATGGATATCTTCGACTGTGGACCTAAATTTAGAGGCGAAGAGAGCTTGAGAAGGGCCCTTTCCAGTTGGCTGAAGCAGCACCATTCCTGATGCTGGTCTTTCCACCTGTGATACTCTGTTCTATTAGATTTGTGCCGCTGAAAACTGATAAGGAATAGTGGTTCCGTTTTATCCAGAATAGAGCACTTGTGTCAATCATTTAAGCTTTCAAGGGTACTATGCCGTTTAACTGCAGCCAGACCTGAATTTGGAAATGTGCCATTTCCACTCTTTGCTAAACATTTCCTCTCCGTTCCCAGCGAGATTCGTTAGTATACTTAGATGAAAGTTTGCAAGTTAGATAATGGAACAACTAGCAATAGCTGGACCCATACTGTCTTTGTGGCTCTCATGTGGATAACCTGATGGTATCAGTATGAGCAATTTAAACAGTCAGTTTATAAGTAGAGCCATGCAGCTGTTGATTACTTATAGGATGATCAGGAAATGTGTGTGGTGTGTATTGGTAACCATGTATGATCCTGAGGTACCAGCTTTAGTAGCTGTGGCCCGTGTTGTCCTGGGTTATACGGAGGACATGGAGACAGTGTGGTGCACAGAATTCTAGGCGACATTTTGAATATTCATGGTGTCTGTAAGTGTAATGAGCACGGGCTCTACTTACCTTGAATCTAGTTCAAAAAGAATACACTTAGATCAAGGTTTATGTTGGTGAAAAAGGCTTCGCGAGTCAGCATTTCACACGTGTCCTGGAGGGAGCCTATCGGAAGCACCTTACCCCCATTCAGCTTCTCTAATCTCACTGTATTCTTGTGAGCTTTCATCATTTTATGACACAGGGCACCTGGCCATGAACAAGGAGAGGGTTCCACATGGATCTAATGCTCTAGTGGATATCTTGGCGTTCAGATTCCAGCACTGATGGATCAGATTATATAGATTTCACTTGTCAATGAGGGAAGATGTGAATTAAAAAAACTTTCTAAGAGCAGAAGGAGAGTGGGTTTAATAGAAAGCTGCTTCAGTGCCTTGTTGGGAGGACTAAGCTAGAAGGAGCATTGATCAGAGAAGATTGGACTTCAAAGCCCGTTATAGCTCTCCAAATTCTGTTTGAAGCCACCATCAAAAAAAAGAATACTCAAATATTTACCATGGCTAAAGAAAAACTGTTGAGAAAGTAATACTGATGCTTTAGCTTGCTATGGCCATCTTTTTGGTTCAGAAAGTACTTTCTGTCCTTCATAGGCCTTCTTTATTCTAGTTGCTCAAAGAGATAACTAACGATCTTTTCTTGGTTTTACTTGCAGGTTTCAGAGATTTGACTATGTATATCTAAATGCTGGGATCATGCCTAATCCACAGCTAAATATCAAAGCACTTTTCTGTGGCCTCTTTTCAAGGTAATTTCCGTCTTCTAGGTGAATTGATTAGAGGGAAGGTGTTTATTACTTTGCCTAGTTTTGCCCTCAGTAGGATAACTTGAGATGAGGGGGTGTTGAGAAGAATGAAGACAGAAAGGGCGTGTTGCAGCCATGTCATGAAAGAAGGTTTCCTCTTTGTGAGGAATGTTGCAAGTCATGATTCTTACTGTGTTCTTGGTCCCCAGGACATTCTGAGTGGTTGGACGTTTTGGCAGGTCAATTTTGGTCTGCCTGACTGTGTCTGTTAGCAAGAACATTTCAGAACTAGGCAGAATTGTCAGTGAGACTCTAATACCCAGGAAGGCAACTTGACAAGCATTTCTCAGCTGTATGCCAGGTGCCCTGACCAGTATGCTGGGGAAATGTACAGACCTAAATACCTTCCTGGGAGATTCTCTATATGCATTATTAGAGTGGCTTCCAAAAATGTTTAATTAACCACAACGCACAGTAAGAAATAAATCTTATTTTGTGACCCAGGGTACTTATTCATAAACAGATATTACTCTCACTGCATGCTATTTCCTATACTGCTACTTTTGTTTTACTTCTCTGCCATTAAACACAGCCCTACACACAAAATTCCACGCTGGTCTTGACCTATGACGTAGATCTCACAGCAAATCAATTAGTATATTCGATGCTTCAAGAATTTCTGATAATAAAACAGCCTGTTTAACTTTGTTCAGCAGTTAAAAGTCAGTGTTCAGGGGATGACTTTTTCTTCTTGGCGTAGCTATTATTTCCCGAGGGCAGCTGACTTGTAACCTGGTTTGGAAAGAGGTGACGAGAGTTTTTGCAGCAGGTTTTTGAGAGACTCAGGTTCCTATTGGTAGTATGAGCTATAACTATGTAAGTCCTTCTGTGAATTGGGGCAAGAAAGCATTTTTGCATTTGATTTAGTACTCATGATAACCCACTCTGAGAAATAGGTATTTTTGTTCCTGTTATTACAGAATCAAGGAAAATGTAGTTTTAGGGTGGGGGAAGGCAGGAGGGGGTGTCTGTTTAGTATCTTCAGTTAAAAAAGCTTTAAAAAGTCATGCAATTGTCTTCTACTGTTTCAGAAAAGCGATTCATATATTCTCTACAGCTGAAGGAGTGCTGACCCAGAGTGAAAAGATTACTGCCGATGGCCTCCAGGAGGTGTTTGCAACCAATGTCTTTGGCCACTTTATTCTGGTAAAAAGGCTTTGGGCTTAATAAGCCAACACTTAGTACTGTGATCCTAAACACTTGCACAGATAGATCACAGTGCTGTTTTGTTAAGCTCATTAGTTTATGGCTAGCATTAAATCTTCACGTGTTTAAATAGGGTGATCACTCTACTCTTTGAAGACATTGCTTAAAGCAGCCTACTGGTATATTTTTTCTTTTGACATCAGCTTTAGAAAGTAAGGTATAAACACACAAGCACCTTCAGAAACAATGTACAGAACTGAGTAAGTGCACCAGTACCGTTCTAAATGGTCTTTGAAACTGGGCTTTGCATCAGATAGGATGGGGTGACAGGGAAGCCATTATTAAACACTACTTCATGGTTAATCTTTTACTGTCTTGATTTGTGATTTTTTTTAAGCATCCAGTCTGGTGTGTCACAATTTCAGGCAACTATAAAGTTAAGCAAGGGATGTGCAACTTGTCTAGATTGTTCTGTGCTTCGGCCTCAGGTTTAATCTCATAGGACAGCTTTAATATCTAGATTCAGTAAAAGCCAGAGCTGTTGCCAGTTGCTTTTAATTCCTTGGTGCTAGAAGAACTCCTTCTAATGCTGGGTTTGCTTGCATAGAACTTGTATCTCTGACACTTTTATATTCATGATCACTTTTTTCACCTTAAACCTAATTTCCCTCAAAATTGGACCTCCTTGAGGACTAGCCTGTATATACATAATTTAAGATATACATAAACATTGGAATATTGTGAAACCACTAAAAGAAATCAGGTAAATATTTTGCACTTACATGGGATAGCCTCTAGTATTTCATTATTGAGAAGAAATAGCAGGTTGTAATTTGTATAGTGTGATCTCATTTGTATAAACAAACAAAAATATGTATCTTTACACATTGTATATACATGTATATACTATTTCTAGAGTGATACAGATGAAATTGAGAACAGTGGATACCTTTGAACTGGGGTGCCAGAGCATCAGGGATGAGTGGGAGATTCATGTTTCATTCTAGATCCTTTAGAATGAAACATGAATCTTAAAAAAAAATGTGGTATTACCTTTTCAATGACAAAAATTAGAATATAGTTCAGGATGGGATTGAATTCTTATATGGTCATGTTTTATAACTCTACAGGGATTCATTATCTAATATTTCCTTTATCTTTTCATAATCCTCTCCTCTTTGCTCTCTTTTCAAATTATTAAATTAATTGGCAATGATAGAGGGTAAGTTAATTGTTGCTGTTAATAGTCTGTTAATTTTTTGATGAATCTATTGTTTAAAAAATTAAGTTGTTAAGGATATCTAGTATTGGGGTAATCCAGGTTGGGGGAATGTCAGAGGAGAGTTGTGGCCAAAGGCACAGTTATTACAGGTGTCCTTGTGACATGACTTATCCTTGTGTAGCCTTATATAGGTAGGCCTATCAGCAGGGATTTGGGGATTGACTTATCAAGTAAAATGATAGGAAGGTTTATGATGCCTTCCACCCTCTCCAAATTAGTTTTAGGAATCTTACAACTTTTTATGGATCACAAACTTGGATTCTATGTCCAGATGTAAATGCATTATATAAATGGATCCATCCCCAGTTTGATTATAAATGACCAAACTTTTAGGGCTGTTAAAAGAGTAGAGAGAATTTCTGTAAAGTTCCAGGCACAGTGCAGTATTACAGTTGTGGAACCAGGTAACTGATTTAATCTCATGTTCATGAGTTCTCTTGATTGTGTTTGATGTAAACGCTCATTGCACATCTGGAAGCTTTCCTAGATTTTTCTTTAATAAAACTTTAGTTTTAGGATAATCTTAGATTTATAGAATTATTGCAAAGAGAGTTCCTGCATACACTATGCCCGGTTTCCTCTATTATTGACATCTTACATTAGTATGGTAGATTTGTCACAATTAGTGAACCAATATTGATACCTTACTATTAATGAAAGTCCATACCTTATTCAGAACTCTTTAATTTTGTGTGATGTCCCTTTTCAGTTCTAGCACCCCTTCTAGGATACCACATTACATTTAATAGTCAAATCTCCTTAGACTCTTCTTGGTTGTGATAGTTTCTCACACTTTCCTTGTTTTTGAAGACCTTGACAGTTTTGGGATTACTGCTCAGGTATTTGTACATGGTCCCTTGATTGGGATTTGTCTGTTTTCCTCATGGTTAGATTTGAGAAAATGTGTTTTTAGGAAGAAGACCACAGAGATGGAGTGCCATTCTCATCACATCCAATCAATATGTTTTATCAGTATTGATGTTCTTTTTTTTTTTTTAAAACATCTTTATTGGAGTATAATTGCTTTACAATGGTGTGTTAGTTTCTACTTTATAACAAAGTGAATCAGTTATACATATGTTCCCATATCTCCTCCCTCTTGCATCTCCCTCCCTCTCACCCTCCCTATATCACACCCCTCTAGGTGGTCACAAAGCACCAGAGCTGATCTCCCTGTGCTATGCGGCTGCTTCCCACTAGCTATCTATTTTACATTTGGTAGTGTATATGTGTCAGTGCCACTCTCTCACTTCATCCCAGCTTACCCTTCCCCCTCCCCATATCCTCAAGTCCATTCTCTATGTCTGCGTCTTTATTCCTGTCCTGCTCTTAGGTTCATCAGAGCCTTTTTTTTTTTTTTAGATTCCATATATATGTGTTAGTATATGGTATTCGTTTTTCTCTTTCTGACTTACTTCACTCTGTATGACAGACTCTAGGTATATTGATGTTCTTTTTGATCCCCTGACTTGAATCAGTGTTTGTCAGGTTTTTCCACTATTAAGTTACTTGTTTCTTTCTCCCTTTACATACTGTATTCTTTGGAAGAGTTACTATGTGTAGCCCACACTTAAGGGGTTGTGCTTGACCCCCTTAAGAGTAGAGTAGCTATATGAATTATTTGGAATTTTTCTGCAAGGGAGATTTGTCTATTCTCCTCCACTTAAATCTTTATCCAATCACTTATTTATTGGCCTATTATTCCTCAGTAAAACTGAAAAAAATCATTTGTTATATCCATGCAGATTCATGGATATATATTTTTCTCCTTTGTATTATAAATATTACTTTATTTTCTTGCTCAAATTATTTTAGTTTGGGCCATTGGGCACTCTTTCAGTTGGAACCTCTATATCTTTTTTAAAAATTTATTTATTTATTAAAAATTTTATTGAAGTACAGTTGATTTAGAATGTTGTGTTAGTTTCAGGTGTACAGCAAAGTGATTCAGTTTTACGTACATGTATGTGTGTGTATATATATATACACACACACACATATCTTTTTTTTCAGATTCTTTTCCCATATAGATTATTACAAAATATTGAGTATAGTTCCCTGTGCTATACTTGTTGGGTATCTATTTTTTATATGGTAGTGTGTAGATGTTATTCCCAAATTCCTAATCTATCCCTCCCCCCCGACCTTTCCTCTTTGGTAACCATAAGTTTGTTTTCTGTGTCTGTGAGTCTGTTTCATAAATAAGTTCATTTGTATCATTTTTTTAGATTTCACATATAAGTGATGTCATATAATATTTGTCTTTCTCTGACTTACTTCACTTAGTATGATAGATAGGTCCATCCATGTTGCTGCAAATGGTATTATTCCGTTCTTTTTTATGGCTGAGTAATATTCCATTGTGGCATATATATATATGTACACCACATCTTCTTTATCCATTTATCTGTCAATGGACATGTAGATTGCTTCCATGTCTTGGGTATTATAAATAGTACTTCAATGAACATTGGGGTGCATGTATCTTTTTGCAGTATGGTTTTCTCCAGATGCCCAAGAGTGGGATTGCAGGATCATATGGTAGCTCTATTTTTAGTAGAGCTCCTCCATACTGTTCTCCATAGTGGCTGTACCAGTTTACATTCCCATCAGGAGTGTAGGAGGGTTCCCTTTTCTCCACACCCTCCCCAGCATTTATTATTTGTAGTCTGGTATAAGGTGACACCTCATTGTAGTTCTGATTTGCATTTCTCTAATAATTAGCGATGTTGAGCATCTTTTCATGTGCCTCTTGGCCATCTGTATGTCTTCTTTGGAGAAATGTCTATTTAGATCTCCTGCCCATTTTTTGACTGGGTTGTTTGTTTTTTTTGATATTGAACTGTATGAGCTGTTTGTATATTTTGGAAATTAATCCCTTTTTGGTTGCATCATTTGCAAATATTTTCTCCCATTCTGTAGGTTGTATTTTTGTTTTGTTTATGGTTTCCATTGCTGTGCAAAAGCTTTTAAGTTTAATTAGGCCCCATTTGTTTATTTTTGTTTTCATTTTCATTACTCTAGGAGGTGGATCCAAAAAGATATTGCTGCAATTTATGTCAAAGAGTGTTCTGCCTATGTTTTCCTCTAGGAGTTTTACACTATCTGGTCTTACATTTAGGTCTTTAATCCACTTGGAGTTTATTTTTGTGTATGGTGTTAGAGAATGTTCTAATTTCATTCTTTTCCATGTAGCTGTCCAGTTTTCCCCTCACCACTTATTGAAGAGACTGTCTTTTCTCCATTGTATATTCTTGCCTCCTTTGTCTTAGATTAATTGACCATAGCGGCGTGGGTTTATTTCTAGGCTTTCTGTCCTGTGGAACCTCTATATCTTCGACGTGCCCTCATCATTATGGCTTTTCTGGTTTTGTTTTGAGCACATCCTTTCTGGCATCACATGATGTTTAAGACTCATCTTATGTATTTCCTATCCCGGTCTTAGAATCAGCCATTTTCCTAAGGAGATCTGTTTCCTTTTATTGGAGAATGGTATTAGAAACCAAGGTCTGGGTGCTTATTGCTGTTGAGATAGCATTTGCTTCTAGGCTCTCTCAGCTAACAGAGCAAGGATGTATCTGTGTGCATACTAACCCATTTATGTATAAATATCTGTAAATATTTTGTATGTAACCATCTGAATCTTTATTAAGCTAATCATGAGTTCACACTGATGTCTCTGACTCTAATCCCTTACCACATAGATCAGTCTAGTCTCTTCTCTTGTGTACCTGTGTCCCACTCTACCAATGACATACCTGTTCAATTCTAGTGTACATTTATATTGGTTTCAAAATTGTTATCTTGTACTCCCCCAGTATATTTTGATACATTTTTTGTTTCTTTTATGCCTCATTCAGATTCGGGAACTGGAATCTCTCCTGTGTCATAGTGACAGTCCATCTCAGCTCATCTGGACATCATCTCGTAATGCAGTGAAATCTAATTTCAACCTTGAGGACATCCAGCACAGCAAAGGCCAGGAGCCCTACAGCTCTTCCAAATATGCTATTGACCTTCTGAGTGTGGCTTTGAACAGGAACTTCAACCAGCGGGTGAGGCCTGTCTCAGTGATATGGAAATGGCAGGGCAGTGATTTCTGAACTACCACTGATTTCCTAGTAAGATGGCTGGCTTTCTAGGAACTATTGTAGTTTAGAAGATGAAATATTGTTTCTTGAGCAGGATTGCTATGAGGACAAGATAAGACATGATGAAGACTGATAGTTGGTGTATAGGAAAGTTTTAGGGCCGAGATAATTAGCTCCTGACCTTTTAGATATATGGGGGTTCACTCACCATTCCATAGTTCTTCAAGAGCTATATCTTATATAACAGAATGATACGACTAACAATGTCAGTAGTTACTGTTAAGCATTTGCTATGTTTTAGGTGCCGTCCTTTTTATCTATGTATGTCTTTTAATACCTTTCCCATCATAGTAAGGTAGGGCTGAGTATTCCCATTTTCATATGAGGACACGAAAGATTGGAGCCCTTAAGTCATTTACCCAGAAGTCACGCAGCTAGTAAAGGGTAGAGCTCAGAGTTGAGCCCACGGCTAACTTCATAGCTTGGATTTTTCCCACTAAGCCATGCTGCCACCCAGTGTTTATTATATCTGATGTTATAGGACAGTTGGTACTTAGAAAGCCTTCTGGAGACTGGTGACCTTTGGTGAGGCTGCAGAGCTCTGTCTCTGTGAGGACCCGGGTTTTGAGAGCAGCTGTTGTCAGTCATGCTGGCTCCTTGTGTCCTCTGTGGTCTGGAACTTAGTGCTTCTTTGTGTGTCTCTCTTGCCCAGGTCTAAAATCTTAACTGGAAATCTCTGGTCTTTCCCATGGGCATTTTCCTTTGTTTGCTTTGACTGTGTTTTTTGAGTGTGGGACTGGGGAGAAATTTAATTCCACTAATATTTACAAAAGACTGACCATTTTTAGGGTACTGGCTCAGGCTCAGAATCGAGGAGGAAGGAAAAATAAAAAGACAGTGCAGAAACTATCTGCCCTTAAGGGACGTTCTTTGATCACACTTTAGGTACAGCAATCTAAGCCTTACGTAATGGTCTAGACCTGGTTGATTCTGCAGTGGAGACCTTCATCAGGTGGAATTCTCACTTCTGAGAACTGGCTCTTGGAATCAAGCCTCTTAGTGAAGAGGGTGGTATAAAAGTAGAAGCTATGAGCATATTCTCTAGAAATGCATTTGAATCCTTGCTTTGTCACCAGCTTTGTAAACCTGGACAAATTATTTAATCTCCTTGTACTTCAGTTTCCTTATCTGAGAAACAGGGATAATAATAGTGCCTGCCTCAGATTTGTTGGGAGGCTTGAATGATGGGATTGGTATGAAGCAGTCACAGCCATGCTTTGTGCTCAGAATGTGTGTGTGTGTGTGTGTGTGTGTGTGTGTGTGTGTGTGCTTGCGTGCGTGTGTGCATGTGTCTGCACACATGTGGGTGCGAATGCGTGGGGGGTGGGAGGGTGTGTGCTTGTGTGCATGCATACGTGTGTGAGTGTGCCTATCCACATGCACACGTGTGGGTTTTTTTGGTGTGTGCATGTGTATATGAACGTGATTGTATATGTGGTGTGTGTGCTTGGGTGTGGGTGTCTGTGGTCACGTGGTCTGCACCTGTGTGTGTATGTGCTTATGTGTGTTTGTGTGTTGACTGTTCTTATTATTTGAGCTCAGTGTGTTGGTCCAGTTGTGAGCCTCCTCCTAAGATTTCTTGAGATGTTTAAAAACTTGTCACAACTGCTTGTCCTCTGGAAACTCCCTTTTAGGGGTAAGGTCAGAGTGGATTAGCTTCTCTTTTCATAATAAGCTCTAGGATTTTGCTTGTCTCAACTGTCAAATAAGTTTTGGGATTTCATCTTTTACAGAAAAGGGAGATTTAGCTAATGCTGCCACCTCCTAAAATCTGTGTGATTGTTTTGCAGCCTGTGATTTTTTCTCCTTGGCTTTTATGAATAGAGAAGTAGCTAATAAAGAACTACCTCCCTTTGAAGGCTTGTATGACTGGAAATGTTGTTAGGTCTGTACAAGCTACCTGAAAGGCTAACCATCCATGAATGGCCCCTCACACAGGCCTTGTGGAAGTACTCAGGGTCGTCACACACATTCCCTAGGATTAAACATGTGGGGTGACTGTAGTCTTGGATAAGACGGCCTCCTTGCTTGTTTCTTTTGTTGCTTAATGTCAGAAAGTTGTATGTGTTGGAAGCCCTGAATTTTAGTTCACAGATGTCTTCATTTAGGGCTGAAAAGGCCCTAACTGTTCCTGGCTAGTTCCCAGAATAAGAAATTTTCCTTAGCTATCTTTGGGGCAAAATATTCTTGGGAAGAATTTTTGGTCTCTAAGACTCCTGACTTTTTTCAGAGGACTGTTGGTAAATCAGGGGGACTCTCGGGGGCTGGATTATCCGTGTCAGGTACCTCCAGGCCCTTGCAGCACTGAATAAAGGAAGAAGACCTTCCAGCTTTTGATGCTCAGGGTACTTTCTGTCCACTGAACTGACTGTGCTACACTGGCATTTTCTATTTTTGTTTAAAAGAAAAATAATAAGATTAAAAGTAATAAAAATATGAATTAAAATGGTCAACATCAAAATAAGGTAAAATGCAGTGAAAATTAAACCAAATAAACTAGTAAAACAAATCCCAGTGCTCCAAGGATTACTAAAGACCACCCAGGGCCTCTTCTATTACTAATACGTGTCGTATGTTAACTGGGGCTCTCTTTATAGAACAGATCTTTCTAAAATGATGAGTCCTGGGCTAAGAACCTGATTTAGAGATCTTCAGTTGGAGGATGTCTTTGAGGAACCACACACAGCCCTCATTCCTCTCTGATGCCAGGAGCTCCCAACTCAAGCTGGAGATATGGACCTTCTATACCTGCAGGGAAACAGACACAGTTGAGGTTTAGTTGTCTGTATTTACTAGATCAGAAACTTCTTGCAGGCAAAGACTTTACTGTGTATGTCTTTTTTTATCTTAACTGCTTATTATTTTTTTTTAACATCTTTATTGGAGTATAATTGCTTTACAGTGGTGTGTTAGTTTCTGCTTTATAACAAAGTGAATCAGTTATACATATACACATGTTCCCATATCTCTTCCCTCTTGCGTCTCCCTCCCTCCCACCCTCCCTATCCCACCCCTCCAGGCGGTCACAAAGCACCGAGCTGATCTCCCTGTGCTATGCGGCTATTTCCCACTAGCTATCTACCTTACGTTTGGTAGTGTATATATGTCCATGCCACTCTCTCGCTTTGTCACAGCTTATTTTGATTGGTCAACTGACCTTCAATTAAGCTAATAACATGGAAAACTCAGGTAACCAGGTCCTACTTTTCTCGGCCAGCTTCAAGCTTGGTTATTCTTTGTTCTCTAAGTTTCTTGAGAATAGAGACTTTATCTTACTATTTCTTGCACCCTGAGTGCCTCTCATAGTGAGTTCTCAGTACATGATTCTTAAACTGAAATGGTCTACCCAGCTTCAAGGACAACTTAGAGCATAAATCCTTGATGCCCTGGCTTGCTGGCTCATTTGTGTATCTCCTTTATTAACTAGCACATAGGTGACTCAAAGTATATTGAATTAAAATTAATTGCTACCCCTCTTTGTGTTCCCAGGGTCTGTATTCCAGTGTAGCGTGCCCAGGTACGGTGTTGACCAATTTGACATATGGAATTATGCCTCCCTTTGTGTGGATGTTGATCATGCCAATCATATGGCTGGTAAGTGATGAACACTTCTTGTCTTAGTTTACTTAAGCTGTTCGAGTTGGAACCAAAAAGTTGTGTTTAAGGGTTGGGAAATAAGAAATTGAATCTAAAGGTGGCAGAATTCCATTTCATTCAAGGGTTTTGACATTACTTAGCATGTAATCTCTGCTTCATACTACCTGATATTCCGACTGTACCACCATCTGAGTGTCCACTTTTCTATAAGGGAATGTTTCTTTGGTCATGCACCATAGATCCCAAGAGTTCTATGATTATATAATTTTGGGAAACCTGTGTTCACATATTATTGAGACGTATATTATGTCTCAGTAATATGTTATATACGTCTCAGAGACATATTAATACGTCTTTTGTTACCCAAGCGTCATTGACTAGAGACGTTTCAATATTCATAACAAATTGCTGGCTACGGGCATTAGTTTCTGCAAAAATCCCCTGGTCAATAACGAGTTAAACGATATCAAACTGGATTTCTCTGAGCTTTTAATCTAGTCAGATGCATTAAAAGTTCCCCAAAAGTGTATGATTGTGCATTGTATGATCATAGAATCGTGTTTTTGCTTGTTTGTTTTGTATTTTGAGCATCTTGCAGGACCAGTGTCCTCCAGCACACATTAGAAAATGTTGCTTTTAGGAAATGTCCCTCCCTTGTAGAGCTCAGGAAAAAAATATCCCTCCATTATAGCAGGCGGAGAAAAACGATGAGAAGGAAATATGCCTTCATGTTAACAGTGGTTGATTGGAGTAATGGAGATTAAGTGATATTTCTTATTTAGATTTCTTTATCTTTTGAAACTTAAAAAATGCTCTGTAATAAGAAATGCAGGTTGTCTTTTATTTATATTTAAATGAATAATGCTTTTGTGACTCTAAACCACCACGAAATGACTATGGTTTTCTTTTTCTTAGTTCCGCTTTTTCGCCAATGCTTTCACGTTGACACCATACAATGGAACAGAAGCATTGGTATGTTACTAGAGTTTTAATATATTGTATTCACTTCACAGATGTAGACTGTAAGTTCACTGGTTTAAAAACAATCTTAACAGAAAAGATAAGAGAACAAGCTCTGAATAATCAAGGTCCTGTTTAGGACTAAGTTCTGAACATTAGGAGTGAACTTTGAAAGTTTAGTATGTTTCATGGCACTGGATACCATGGTTGTGGGGACAGCACTTCTGTAGAAGCAAAATACATGAGCAGCCGGAGGAGAGCACAGCGTGGAATACTGCAGCGGCAGGCAAAGCAAGACGGTGGCTGGGCAGTCAGTGTGAGATTTCCTGTGGAGAAGGTGTGTTTCACGGGTCAAGAGTAGAGGCAAAGACGTCCAGCTCCATTTCCTTATGGGAAGGTTCTCTTTGTTAATATTCGAGAATCGAGTTGTTACTTTATTAGAAAACAAGTTCGTTTCCTTAAATCGCACATGTGTGGATTGCATGTGTTTCCTCATCAATGGCAGACATTAGTAATGGATCATAATACTCTGTTCTGTTTACATAAATGATGTCTCGGAGTGTTTTTCAACTCAAGGCCCAAAGACATCCACTACTAATGGATCAGAATCATCATACAAGATGAAATTTATTTGTCCTCTGTGCTTTACACCATCTGGTTGAAATTCTATTGTATAAAAGTCAGTTCTGTGTGTGTGTGTGTGTCTCCCTCACTCCATTTAGCTCCCTCAGGGTCTTTGCTAGGCATCTTGAAAACCCGAGAGCCTAGCACTGTAGTGCTCATACTTAACAGATTCTTAAATCGTAGCTGAATTGAAATTAAGGCAAACGTTAAGGGAATTGACTTGGCACTCTTCTTTTGGTAAACATTGCAGAAGCAAATGCATTGATTGTAGAGACACACAGTAGAAGCAAGTACTTTTAAACTCATTTTAATGATTTCTTAATGTATATGTCAAACTATTTAAGATAATGAATAGTCCTTTAGGGCACTCATTCTGCACATTTATGTCACTGAAAATCAAGTCTAGAGGTCAAGTATATATTGAGTGTCGGTGGTGTGGAAATAGAAGTCAAAATCTAGTTAGAAGTCAAAATAGTTAGAAGTTCCTAAGGAGCTTAGAGTCATGTTTAGAAAAAAAGAATGAATAGAGAAAATAGACAAGAAAGTAAGACGTTCTGTCATCTGGTGGCAAGTACTGGAGGAATAATCAGAAAGGAGGATCACAGTGGGGCTGGACTAGTCGGAGGAGGCTTTGCTTGCTGAGTGGGGCTTAATCCGGGCTCTGAAGGATAGGTTGGATTTGGATGAGATGAGCAGCATGACCCGAGTGTCACAGTTTTAAAAGTTTGTTGTGACCCTGCTGTAATTTCCTTCAGTGTGGATGGGTAGGACGTAATTACCACTTAGTGATGGTTATATATGCTGGTGGATGCAAATGAGGGTTTGAGCACACCACATGTGTAGCAAGAATCTCTTCAATCTTTGGATAAGTTTTATCTCCTTAAATGGTTTGAACCTGAGTGGCCTAAAGCACAGTGGTTAAGAATGTGCTATATATAATTCTATTACTATAGAATTATAGTAATTCTGTTCAAATTCCATTTCTCCAGTTTCTGGCTGTGAACCCTTGGGCACATGTTTTTCACTCATCTAAGCCTTTTACTATTAACTATAAAATAGGAATTATAGGAGTCAATGAGAGAAGGCTTATTGTAAAGGATTCTGTGTATTTCAGCATTTGAGATTTTAAAGAAGACCATCTTAATGAAAAAAGTATAGTTCTGGCATGTGAACTGACAGATCAATGGAACAGAATAGAAAGTTGAGAATAGGCCCATAGCATACTGGGATTTGGTATATGATAATGATGGCCTTCCAAAACAATGGGGAAAAGATGGTTTATTCAGAAAATAATAGAATAGGATCTTTTCTTCTTACCTTACTGTCAAATAAAATTCTAGGTAAGTTAAAAGATCCATAAAAATTAAAATATATAGTTACTAGAAAAAAATACGGGGGGTGGGGCACTAAGATCCTACAGGCTGCTTGGTGCTGCCAAAAAAGAAAAACAAAAACGGGGAAGTTATAAAATAATTTAAGAGTGTGGAGGCTTAGCTACACCCAGTAACCATAAAAGAAAAGACTGAAAATTTTGATTTAATAAAAGTAAAAAAATTTTACATGACTAAAATTCTCACTACACATATACTCGAAAGAGTAACCACAAAGTGGAAGAACACCTGCTACTCATACCATAGATAAAGGGTTACATTTTCTTAATATCTAAGGAGCTTCAACAAATCAAGAAAAACAACCTATTGGAACAATAGGCAAAGGACATGAACAGAGAGTTTTGAAACTGTTTTAATCATATGAAAAGATGCCTAATCTTACTCCTACTAAGAGAAATGCGAATTAAAACTATAATGGAAAACTGTTTTTCAACTCTGATTAGCAAAGATTAGAAAGTTTGATAATGTACTATATTGACAGTGGTCTAGGGAAATAAGCACTCTTCTACATTGCTGGGGGAGAGTAGACTCCTATAGCCTCTATCAAGGACTCTTTGACAAGATCATTCAAAATAATAAACACACATACCCTTAACCCAGCAGTTCCATCTTTGATATTTATCTTATAGATGTACTCAAATTTATATGGAATGATGTATTCATCATTTATCACAGTGAGGTTTGTAATAGCAAAAACTGGAAAGAACCTCTAGGTCTAGCAGTTGAAAACTGATTATATAAAGTATGGCACATCCATGAAATGGAATACTGTGCTACTTTAAAAGAGAATAAAATTTTCATATACTGATTTGAAAGTATCTCCAAGGCCTATTCAAGTGAAAAATGCAAAGTGTGGAGTAGTGTGTATATTTTGCTTCCGTTTGCATAAGAGAAATGGATATGTATGTTTTTAAGCAAATAGATTTCCTTAGAAGAATATACAAAACAGTAGCATGAGTGTTTGCTTCCAGAGAGGAGAACTGGGTGGCTAGAAAATTGGGGAGGAAGACTTTTTACCACGTACATCTTTTGAAAGTTGTACGTGTGTGTGCTTATCTATTAATAGAATATCACATCAGTGACCCATACTTTACTGTGGCGTGAGCTGAGTATCCACTCTGAATAAGCTCCAGACCACATGCCATGAACTTTAATCTGGGGATTAAGAGAAGAGATAGCTAAAATATGGTTTTTTGCTTTAAATAAAAATTTCACAGGATGCTATTAAGCAGGCTGCCCTACTGTCTTCCTTCGAATTATAGTAGTGGTTCATGAAGGCATCACAGTGAGCTGATGCTGTTCAGGAGGACTTTTAGAATTTGTCTGGGGCTCTGTAAAGTGCTGATTGTACATCCCCTCCAGCCTCACTCACCTTGGGCAGAAGAGAAGAATCACTGACACCCTCTTCTTTTCCAGGTCTGGCTTTTCCACCAAAAGCCCGAGTCTCTCGATCCTCTGGTGAAATATCTGAGTGCCACCACTGGCTTTGGAAGCAATTACGTAACGTCCAAAAAGGTAAATGTTTCCTTTGTTTCACTGAAGAGGTTGCTGCTGGGTTCCTGACCAGCCCTACCAGCTGCCCAGCTTCTCTCTCCTGGGGCTCCCGTCTCCGCTCGCTGGTATCACATGGGCCTGTTTTCATTTCTTTCTGCTCTCTCCTGCCTCTCAGCCATGGCACACCTTCTCTCCACCTAAACTGCTCTTACCCTTCTTTCTACTGATTCATTTCTACTGTTTAAGATCACAGCTTTCACGTGACCTTTTACATCAGGTCAGATGCTTTCATGCTAGGCTTTTTTGACCTCTTATGCCAGTTCTGTGTAGTATTCATTCAGTAGCGGGCCCCCTTGTCCAAGGATAAGCTCCATGAGGAGGGGGGGATTGCACCCCCTTTCCTAGCATGTTCCCTTGCACATGGCAGGTGCTCAAGAAATGTGTCACAAGTTGGATGAAATATAAAGCATCTTTCTGAGTGAAGTTAGCTTCCCTTTGAGTGTTCAGTTCCACTTATGACAACTGTTAGCTTTAATAGACTGGTGTTTTGAAGAGGTACGGGATGGAGTTTGGGAAAAAAATGAATGCTGTGTTTTGTAGACTCTGTGTAACCTAAAATGAAATTAAACATAGTTACAGGAGGCTTCCCTGGTGGCCCAGTGGTTAAGACTCAGCACTCCCAATGCAGGGGGACCGGGGTTCGATCCCTGGTCAGGGAACTAGGTCTCGCATGCCACAACTAAAAATGATCCCGTATGCTGCACCTAAAGATCCCACACGCGGCAACGAAGATCCTTTCTGCTGCAACCAAGATGCGGCACAGCTAGATAAATAAATAATAAAAATAAACATAGTTACATATTAGAAAAATGAAAAAAGTTTTATTTCGACCCTGTAAGGATTAATTTTGTTATTGTTGTTGTTTTTTGGCTGCATTGGGTCTTCGTTGCTGCACGTGGGCTTTCTCTAGTTGCGGCGAGCGGGGTCTACTCTTCCTTGCAGTGCACGGGCTTCTCATTGCAGTGGCTTCTCTTGTTGCAGAGCACGGGCTCCAGGTGCGCGGGCCTCAGTAGCTGTGGCTCACGGGCTCTAGAGCACAGGCTCAGTAGTTGTGGCGCACGGGCTTAGTTGCTTTGAGACATGTGGGATCTTCCTGGACCAGGGCTCGAATCCGTGTCCCTCGCATCGGTAGGTGGATTGGTAAGCGGATTCTTAACCACTGCGCCACCAGTGAAGTCCTAATTTTGTTGTATTTTTGTCATGAGTAAGGTTTACTTTAGCTTCCCATTTTTCACTGCCTATCTTATTGTGAGGAGCAATCGGCATAAAATAAACTTAGATTGAAGCAAATAAGTTAGCTAAGTCAGAGTCAAAATTGTCAGTGATCTTGTCTATGTCAGTAGCTTGAGGTCTAAGGGGAACCAGGATCTCTGCTTCCCGTCGTATACGTTTACTGAAAATGAACCTATGAACCTCCAGTGTTTCCCAAAATACCTTTTGTGGGATAGTTCCTTGAGAAGATTTGCAGAAAGCAGTTTGTCAGCCAAGTAAATTTGAGAAATGCTTCATATTATATGTCCCTCTTTCAGAGACATGCACAATGCACATTAACCCAGTAAAGGCTTTGAGAAGTTGATACAGTTAAGAAATATGCGTGACGTGTTTCATCCTGCTGCTTGCAAGCTATTCTTGATTATACAACTTTTTCTTTTCTCTTTAAATTTTACATAATGCTTAACATCATCCCAAAGAACACACTTTGGGAACTCTGTTGTAAACTAATGAGCTTACTTTTAGGCCCTCAGAATTAGTTTGGACTTACTATCTATTGATCTCGAAGGAATAACTGGTTTACCGAGGGGAGAAAATGTTTAATTCTATAAACCAAAGTATTTTATTAGCATTTCATAGAAATGCATTGCAGAATGTTTTTTTTTTTAACATCTTTATTGGGGTATAATTGCTTTACAATGGTGTGTTAGTTTCTGCTTTATAACAAAGTGAATCAGTTATACATATACATATGTTCCCATATCTCTTCCCTCTTGCGTCTCCCTCGCTCCCACCCTCCCTATCCCACCCCTCCAGGTGGTCACAAAGCACCCAGCCGATATCCCTGTGCCATACGGCTGCTTCCTACTAGCTATCTACTTTACGTTTGTTAGTGTATATATGTCCATGCCTCTCTCACGCCCTGTCACAGCTCACCCTTCCCCCTCCCCATATCCTCAAGTCCGTTCTCCAGTAGGTCTGTGTCTTTATTCCTGTCTTAGGCAAGAGGGAAAGAAAGGAGGGAGGGAGAGAGGATGGAAGGAAGGAGGGAAGGAAGGAAAAAAGACAAAGAAAGAAGATACAGTAAAATAAAAGTATAATAAATTTATTGAATTAAAAAATAATTATTTAGGAAAAAAAGGCACGGATAGAACCTTAGGACAAATGGTGGAAGCAAAGCTATACAGACAAAATCTTACACAGAAGCATACACATACACCCTCACAAAAAGAGGTAAGGGGAAAAAATCATAAATCTTGCTCTCAAAGTCCACCTCCTCATTTTGGGATGATTCGTTGTCTAAAGGAGGGAAGGAAGGGAAGAAAGAAAGAAAGAAAGAAGGTAAAGTATAATAAAGTTATTAGAATTAGTTATTAAGAAAAAATTAAAAAAAAACAATGGACGGATAGAACCCTAGGACAAATGGTGGAAGCACAGCTATTCTGACAAGATCTCACACAGAAGCATACACGTACACATTCACAAAAAGAGGAAAAGGGGAAAAAATCATAGATCTTGCTCTCAAAGTCCACCTTCTTAATTTGGGATGATTCGTTGTCTATTCATGTATTCCACAGATGCAGGGTACATCAAGTTGATTGTGGAGCTTTACTCCGCTGTTTCTGAGGCTGCTGGGGGAGATTTCCCTTTCTCTTCTTCATTCTCACAGCTCCCAGGGGCTCAGCTTTGGATTTGGCCCCGCCTCTGCGTGTAGGTCACTGCAGGGCGTCTGTTTTTTGCTCAGACAGGACGGGGTTAAAGGAGCCACTGATTCGGGGGCTCTGGCGCACTCAGGCCGGTGGGAGGGAGGGGCACTGCGTGCAGGGTGGGCCTGTGGCGGCAGAGGCCGGTGTGACGTTGCACCAGCCTGAGGCCAGCCGTGTGTTCTCCCGGGGAAGTTGTCCCTGGATCCCGGGAACCTGGCAGTGGCGGGCTGCACAGGCTCCCTGGAAGAGGGGTGTGGATAGTGACCTGTGCGGCACACAGGCCCCTTGGTGGCGGCAGCAGCAGCCTTAGCGTCTCCTGCCCGTCTCTGGGGTCCGTGCTTTTAGCTGCGGCTCGCGCCCGTCTCTGGGGTCCGCGCTTTTAGTCGCGGCTCGCGCCCGTCTCTGGAGTTCCTTTAAGCAGCGCTCTTAAACTCCTCTCCTTGCGCACCAGGAAACAAAGAAGGAAGAAAAAGTCTCTTGCCTCTTCGGCAGGTGCAGACTTTTCCCCGGACTCCCTCCTGGCTAGCCTTGGTGCACTAACCCCTTCAGGCTATGTTCAAGCCGACAACCCCAGTCCTCTCCCTGCGCTGCTCCGACCGAAGCCCGAGCCTCAGCTTGCGGCTCCGCCCACCCCGGCAGTGAGCAGACAAGCCTCTCGGGCTGGTGAGTGCCGGTCGGCACCGATCCTCTGTGCGGGAATCTCCCCACTTTGCCCTCCGCACCCCTGTTGCTGTGCTCTCCTCCGTGGCTCTGAAGCTCCCCCCTCCGCCTCCCGCAGTCTCTGCCCGCGAAGGGGCTTCCTAGTGTGTGGAAACCTTTCCTCCTTCACAGCTCCCTCCCACTGGTGCAGGTGCCATCCCTATTCTTTTGTCTCTGTTTTTTCTTTTTTTCTTTTGCCCTACCCAGGTACATGGGGAGTTTCTTGCCTTTTGGGAGGTCTGAGGTCTTCTGCCAGCATTCAGTAGGTGTTCTTTAGGAGTTGCTCCACGTGTAGATGTATTTCTGGTGTATCTGTGGGGAGGAAGGTGATCTCCACGTCTTACTCTTCCGCCATTTTCCCAGCACTGCAGAATATGTTTTAACCTTTGATTAATTTTGGAAAGTCAGCTCTCTGCTCTGTTTAAAGGTTGGGTTGAACTAAAGAGAGCTATAATGTGTTTTCCAGTTACAACATGAAAAAACACTAAGATGATTGAACGAATAGAAATATTTTTTCCAAAATGTTATAAAGTTTTCTTTCATTTTTTAGCCTTTTAGCTTCATGAAGAAAGAGGCTTTTTTTTTTTTTTAAGTTTAGGCTCTATGTTGACTTAGAAAGAGATAAACACTTTATAGGGGCTGAAAGTTTGCTTTTACATACAGTGTGTAAGTTAAAATTAGATTTTCTACATAAAACAGAAGAGTGTAAAATAATAGTGGATTAAACAAGATAAAAGCTTAGGTTTCTTGCATGTAAAGTAGTTTGGAGAGGCAACCTTAGGCTGGCCTGGCAGCTCTGCAAATTGTCAGGTGCCCAGGTTCCTTCTGTCATCCCTGAGGTGTGGCCCTCATCCTTATAGCTCAGGGGAGCAGCATGGAAGAAGGGAGAAAGAAAGGGGTGCCCCATTCCTTTTAAAGAGAGTCCTGGATAGGTACCATACAACACTTCCACTTACATCTCATTGGCCAGAACATGGTCACCTGGTACCACTAACTTCAGTGTAGGCTGGAAATGTAGTCTTTCATCTGCAGGGCAGTGAGCTCAGCTAAGATCAGGGTTCTTTTACTAAAGAATGTGGATATTAGGAAGTAAGTAGCAGTTGGAATTTTAAAAAAAGTTCTTGATTTTCCTGTCTTGGCCTTTTTTATATCACAGATGTTTGGTGTCTTCTGTTACTAGGTACACAGCAGTTAGGGGAGACAGCAAAGCTTAGATCTTTCAGTCTTGCTATTTAAGGGAAGCATCAGTTGGCTTGGTGAGTGTTGGAGTTTGGATGGAGAGTTAATGTGTCCTCAGGATTCCTGACATTCCCCACATGGCTGCCACCACAGCCCATTCCAACTGGCCCTATTTTGGGTTCTCTTACCTGTGTTATTTAAATGGCTCCCTTTTATTCAAATACTATTCATTTCATTTTTCCTTCATAGTCATCCCTATCTTTGTTTCTTTTCCAGATAGACCTAGATGAAGACACTGCTGAAAAATTTTACCAAAACTTACTGGAACTGGAAAAGGATATTAGGGTCACCATTCAAAAAAGCAAAAACCAGAGCTGAAAATGGTGCTCTCTGAGCACCATTTTCATGCCTTCTCTGGATTCTGGAGCACCTGGGTTTCTGAGTTGGATGGTGTGCATTTGTGGTAAACTGTGAGTTCTGATTTTCTCTTTGTTTCAGAATTACCTCTATGACTGTGTGTGTGTTTGTGCGTGTGAGAAAAAGATTGATAAAATATAATATATTCTTAAGAATGGTGTTATATCAAAATTGTCCTAAGTGTCCATCATTGGATGAATGGATAAAGAATATGTGGCACATATATACAATGGAATATTACTCAGCCATAAAAAGAAACGAAATTGAGCTATTTGTAATGAGGTGGATGGACCTAGAGTCTGTCATTCAGAGTGAAGTAAGTCAGAAAGAGAAAGACAAATACCGTATGCTAACACATATATATGGAATTTAAGAAAAAAAAATGTCATGAAGAACCTAGGGGTAAGATGGGAATAAAGACACAGATCTACTAGAGAATGGACTTGAGGGTATGGGGAGGGGGAAGGGTAAGCTGTGACAAAGCAAGAGAGTGGCAAAGCAAGAGAGTGGCATGGACATACATACACTACCAAACGTAAAATAGGTAGTGGGAAGCAGCCGCATAGCACAGGGAGATCAGCTCAGTGCTTTGTGACCACCTAGACGGGTGGGAGGGAGACACAAGAGGGAAGAGATATGGGAACATGTGTATATGTATAACTGATTCACTTTTTTATAAAGCAGAAACTAACACACCACTGTAAAGCAATTATACTCCAATAAAGATGTAAAAAAAAAAATTGTGCTAGTCACAATTTGTTTATTCTGTGAACTGCAGCCAAAGCTACACTTCATGGGATGAGGTGTAGACTTGAATAATCGTGACACAGACACACACTGGTTCTCCTTTTCACCTGCCCCAGCAGGAGGAAATACTGCCCATTCTCTGAGTGACCATCTTAGCCTTGTTCCTTTCAAGTAGTTTTCCTAGGTCTTGTACCTTATTTCTTCTTCCACATGCTGCTTTTACCAATCCTAATACAGATGCCCATGTAATTAATCATAGTAACAAAGTATATGTATTTGGGCCACTTGAATTATTTTTTTCTTATTTTAAAAATGTCTTTTGAGATTGATTTAGTCCATGTTAATAGTGGGCCTGACCTTTAACACAATTTGCAAATTTGTTTATTACTTACCCACTCGTTTTCATGACATTTTAGTGGATGTAATCTTGCAGCAAAAATGATTTATTCAGATTGTTTCAATGAAATTTTCCAATTGAATAATTACTGGTGGAATGTCTCCTGGTATCAGTAGTGGTCGAAAGTGGTTAGGACTTAGTTTGCATGATATGAAGACAAAATGCTAAGATGCTTAGATGTTTCAACCAACACCTGTAATATAACAGTTACAGTTTGAATGAGTTAATGTGAAAAATTATATGTAAATATAATTTCTTTACATTTCTAAAGTATGGATTTTTGGTTATACTTTAAGTTTGTTGCTAAAGATATTTTTAATAACAATAAACATGTGAAAATGAGGGCTGAACACTGTCTTCAAGAAAGAAGGGTAAAGTTGGAGAGCTGAAAGCAGAGCTGGTTTTTGATCTTCTGTTCACTTGCTGTTAATTGCGAAGAAGGACTTTGTTATGGATCTCAAACTCTTCATCTGTGAAGGTATTATCTTTCTGCTTCCTCTGTTCATGGGTATGAAGTGAGCATTAAATGCAATAATATGTGAATGAATAAAGAGCATTTTTTGAGAATGATGACTACAAAGTTTTTATTAGAGATTAATAAGCCAGAGTGTCATAGTTGAAATATTACTGTGTAAGGCACTGAGTGACCACGTCCCACCTAACTGAGAGTTGGTTCTGTTTCCCGAATGTTTTGTTTTAAATTGAAGTACAGTTGACTTACAGTGTTTCAGATGTACAGCAAAGTAATTCAGTTATTTATATATATGTATATTTCAGATTCTATTCCATTATAGGTATTACAAGATATTGAATATAGTTCCCTGTGCCATACAGTAGTTCCTTGTTGTTTATTTTACACATAGTAGCATGTATTTGTTAATCCCAAACTCCTAATTTATCTCCCCAGCCCTGCTATCCCCTTTGGTAACCATAAGCTTG
This sequence comes from Neophocaena asiaeorientalis asiaeorientalis, assembly GCF_003031525.2. Taxonomy (NCBI): domain Eukaryota; kingdom Metazoa; phylum Chordata; class Mammalia; order Artiodactyla; family Phocoenidae; genus Neophocaena; species Neophocaena asiaeorientalis. The sequence continues at coordinate 1,303,297 of NW_020173773.1, forward strand.
TTTTCTTTGTGAGCCTATTTATTTTATAAATAAGTTCATTTGTATCATATTTTTAGAATCCATGTATAAGTGATATCGTGTGATATTTGTCTTTCTGTCTGACTTACTTCACTTAGTATGATAATCCCTGGGTCCATCCATGTTGGTGCAAATGGCATTATTTCATTCTTTTTTATGGCTGAGTAGTATTCCATTGTATATTGTATGTGTGTGTGTGTCTGTGTATCATGTATTCTTTATCCATTCATCTGTCTATGGACATTTAGGTGGCTTCCATGTCTTGGCTATTGTGAATAGTGCTGCTATGAACATAGGGGTGCTTGTATCTTTTCCAGCCGGAGTTTTCATCTTATTCCAGATATATACCCAGAAGTGGGATTGCTGGATCATATGGTAACTGTTTTTACATTTTTAAGGAACCTCCAGACTGTTCTCCATAGTGGCTCTACGAATTTACATTCCAACCTACAGCATAGGAGGGTTCCCTTTTCTCCACACCCTCTCCAGCATTTACTATTTGTAGACCTTTTTTTTTAATTTGCTTTGGCTGTGTTGGGTCTTCATTGCCGTGTGCACAGGCTTTCTCTAGTTGCAGCGAGCGGGAGCTACTCTTTGTTGCGGTGCATGGGCTGCTCACTGCAGTGGCTCCTCTTGTTGCAGAGCACGGGCTCCAGTAGTTGTGGCATGCAGGCTCAGTAGTTGTGGCGCATGGGCTTAGTTTCTCCACGGCATGTGGGATCTTCCTGGACTAGGGATCAAACCCATGTCCCCTGTGTTAGCAGGTGGACTCTTAACCACTGTGCCACCAGGGAAGTCCCTATTTGTAGACTTTTTGATGATGACCATTCTGACCAGTGTGAGGTGATACCTATTGTAGTTTTGATGTGCATTTCTCTAATAATTAGCAATGTTGAGTATCTTTTCATGTGCTTTTTGGCCATCTGTATGTCTTCTGTGGATAAATGTCTATTTAGGTCTTCTGTTCATTTTTTTTTGATTGGGGTATTTGGTTTTGTTTCAACATTGAGTGGTATAAGCTATTTGTATATTTTAGAAATTAACCCCTTGTCAGTCACATCATTTGTAAATATTTTCTCCCATTCTGTAGGTTGTCTTTTCATTTTATTGATGGTTCCCTTTGCTTTTAAGCTTTTAAGTTTAATTAGGTCCCATTTGTTTATTTTTGCTTTTATTTATTTCTTTTACTTTACGAGATGGATACAAAAAAGTATTGCTGCAATTTATGTGTTCTGCCTGTATTTTCCTCTAGGAGTTTTATAGTATCCACTCTTAGGCATTTAATCCATTTTGAGTTTTTTTTTTTTTTTTTAGGTTATTACAGAATGTTGTAATTTCATTATTTTACATGTAGCTGTCCAGTTTTCCCAGCACCACTTATTGAAGAGACTGTCTTTTCTCCATTGTATATCCTTGCCTCCTTTGTCATAGATTAATTGACCATAGCTGCATAGGTTTATTTCTGGGCTTTCTATCCTCTTCCTTGATCTATGTGTCTGTTTTTGTGTCAGTACCATATTGTTTTGATAACTATAGCTTTGTAGTATAGTCCATAGTCAATGAGCCTGATTCCTCCAGCTCCGTTTTTCTTTCTCAAGATTCCTTTGGTATTTCAGGGTTTTATGTTTCTACACAAATTTAAATTTTTTTTTGTTTTAGTTCTGTAAAAAATACCATTGGTAGTTTGCTAGGGATTGTACTGAATCTGTAGACTGCCTTGAGAAGTATGGTCATTTTTACAATATTGATTCTTCCAATCCAAGAACACATTATATCTTTCCGTTTGTGTCATTCTCAATTTCATCAGCATATTATAGTTTTTGGAGTACAGGACTTTTGCTTCCTTAGGTAGGTTTATTCCTAGGTATTTTATTCTTTTTCATGCAATAGTAAATGGGATTGTTTCATTAATTACTCTTTCTGATATTTCATTGTTAGTGTATAGAAATGCAACAGATTTCTGTGTATTAATTCTGTATCCTGTAATTTTACCGAATTCATTGATGAACTCTGGTAGTTTTCTGGTAGCATCTTTAGGATTTTCTATATATAGTATCATGTCATCTGCAAACAGAGACAGTTTTACTTCTTCCTTTCCAATTTGGATTCCTTTTATTCCTTTTTCTTCTCTGATATGGCTAGGACTTCCAAAACTTTTGAATAAAAGTGGCAAGAGTGGGCATCGTTGTCTTATTCCTGATCTTAAAGGGAATGTGTTTAGCTCTTCACAGTTGAGTATGTTAGCTGTGGGTTTGTCATATATGTCCTTTATTATGTTAAGGTATATTCCGTCTATGCCCACTTCCTGGAGAGTTTTTATCATAAAAGGATGGTGAATTTTATCAAAAGCTTTTTCTGTGTCTATTGAGATTAACAAATTGAAGGATAAAAACCACATGATAATGTGGTATATCAGGTTGATTGACTTGCAGATATTGAAAAATCCTTGCATCCTGGGGATAAATCCCAGCTGATCATGGTGTATGATCCTTTTAATGTATTGTTGGATTCAGTTTGCTTATATTTTGTTGAGGATTTTTGCATCTATATTCATCACTGATACTGGCCTGTAATTTTCTTTGTGGCATCTTTGTCTGGTTTTGGTATCAGGGTGATGGTGGCCTCAGAGAATGAGTTTGAAAGTGTTTCTTCCTCTGCAGTTTTTTTAGAATAGTTTCAGAAGGACAGGTGGTACCTCTTCTCTAAATGATTGGTAGAATTCACCTATGAAGGTATCTGGTCCTGGACTTTTGTTTGTTAGTTTAATTACTGATTCAATTTCATTACTGGTAATTGGTCTGTTCATATTTTCTATTTCTTCCTAGTTCAGTCTTGGGAGATTGTACATTTCTAAGAATTTTTCCATTTCTTCTAGGTTATCCATTTTATTGGCATATAATTGCTTGAAGTAGTCTCTTATGGCCATTTGTAACTTCTTTTTCATTTCTGATTTTGTTGATTTTGGCCCTCTTTTTTTTTCCTGTTGAGTCTGGATAAAGGTTTATCAATTTTGTTTCTTTTCAAAGAGACAGCTTTTAATGCCACTGATCTTTACTATTGTTTTTCAGTCTCTATTTATTTCTGCTCTGATCTTTATGATTTCTTTCCTTGTACTAACTATGGGTTTTGTTTGTTCTTCTTTCTCTAGTTCCTTTAGGTGTAAGGTTAGATTGTTTGAGAGGTAAGTTCATATCGCTATAAACTTCCCTCTTAGAACTGCTTTTGCTGCATCCCATAGGTTTTGGATTGTAGTATTTTCATTTATCTCTAAGTATTTTTTGATTTCCTCTTTGATTTCTTAAGTGATCTATTGGTTGTTTAGTAGCATATTGTTTAGTCTCCATGTGTTTTAGTTTTATTTTTTAAGTTTTATTTTTGTAGTTGATTTCTAGTATCATAGTGTTTTGGTCAGAAGAGATGCTTGATATGATTTCAATTTTCTTAAATTCACTGAGGCTTGCTTTATGTCCTAGCTTGTGATCTATCCTGGAGAATGCTCCATGTGCATTTGAAAAGAATGTGTATTCTGCTGCTTTCTGGCAGAATGCTCTGTAAATATCAGTTAACTTCTTTGGCCTAATGTGTCATTTAAGGCCTGCATTTCCTTATTGATTTTCTGGCTGGATGATCTGTCCATTGATGTAAGTGGGTTTTAAAGGCCCCTATTATTGTCTTACTGTCAATTTCTCCTTTTATATCTGTTAATATTTGCCTTGTATGTTAAGTTGCACTGCCACTGAACAGAAAAAAAGAATGAAAAGAAATGAGGACAGTTTAAGAGACTTCTGGGACAACATCAAGTGTACTAATATTCACATTAGAGAGTCCCAGAATGACCTATATGTAAATATTTATGTTGGGTCCATATATATTTATAATTGTTATGTCTTCTTGGATTGATCCTTTGATCATAATGTAGTGTTCTTCCATGTCTCTTGTAACAGTTTTCATGTTAAAGTCTATTTTGTCTGATATAAGTATTGCTCTTCCAGCTTTCTTTTCATTTCCATTTGTGTGGAATACCTTTTTCTATCCCCTCACTTTCCATCTGTATGTGTCTCTAGATCTGAAGTGAGTCTCTTGTAGGCAGCATATTTACAGATCTTTTTTTTGTATCCATTCAGCCAGTCTGTGTCTTTTGGTTGGAACATTTAGTCCATTTATATTTAAGGTAATTATCAATATGTATGTTTTTATTGCCATTTTGTTAATTGTTTTGGATTTGTTTCTGTAGATCTTTTTTCCCTTTTCTTGTGTTCTCTTTTATGATTTGTTGACCAACTTTAGTGTTATGTTTGGATTCCTTTTTCTTTGTTTTCTATGTATATTTTTGGTATGTAGTTACGATGAGATTTTTTATATAGCAGTCTCTATATATGTGATTGTTTTTGGTGGTCTGTTCATTTCAAAGATGTTTTACATACCCTTCATTTGTATTCTCCTGCCCTCACTATTACTGTTTTTGATATATTTTACATCTAATTGTTTCATGTATCCCATAACTGCTTGTTGATACAGATGATTTTACTACTTTTGTCTTTGAACCTCACTACTAGTTTTGTGTGTGGATGATTTCATACCTTGACTGTATGTTTGCCTTTACTGGTGAGCTTTGTCCTTCCCTAATTTTCTTGTTTTTATATGTGACATTGTCTTTTCCACCTAGAGAAGTTCCTTTAGCATTTTTTGTAAAGTGGTTTTGTGGTACTGAATTCTTCTAGCTTTTGCTTGTCTGTAAACCTTTTAATTTCTCCATGAAATCTGAATGAGAGCCTTGCTGGGTAAGTATTCTTGATTGTAGGTTTTTCCCTTTCATCACCTTATGTATATCATGCCACTCCCTTCTGGCCTATAGATTTTGTGCTGGCCTTATGGGAGTTGCCCTGTAATTTGTTGTTCTCCCTTTTGGCTTTTAGTATCCTCTCTTTATCTTTAATCTTTGTTATTTTGATTACAATGTGTCTTTGTGTGTTCCTCTATGGGACTCTGCACTTTTGGGCTTGGGTGACTGTTTCATTTCCCAGGATAGGGAGGTGTTCAGCTGTTATGTCTTCAAATATTTTCTTGGGCCCTTTCTCTCTCTTTTCTCCTGGGAATCTCTAATGTAAATATTAGTGTACTTGATGTTGTCCTAGAGGTCTCTTAAAGTGTCCTCATTTCTTTTCATTTTTTTTGTTTCTTTTCAGTGGCAGTGATGTCCACTTCTCTGTCTTCCAGGTCACATATTCTTTCTTCTGAATCATTTAGTCTACTATTGATTCCTTCTAGTTTATTTTTCATTTGTTACTGTATTCTTCATCTCTGTTTGGTTGTTCTTTATATTTTCTAACTCTTCGTTTAAAACTTCTAACTTCTCGCTCCGTGCATCTATTCTCCTCCCAAGTTCTTTGATCATCTTTATGATCATTACTGTGAACTCTTTCTCAGGTAGATTGCCCATCTCCACCTAGTTCTTCTGGAGTTCTATCTTCATTCCTTCCTCATTTTGTCTAAGTTGCTGGTTGTATTTTTATGTATGTGGTAAGTTATGTTTCTCGACCTTGGAGATGTGGTCTTCCATAGGAGGCATCCTGTGAGTCCCAGCAGTGCACTCCCCTCTTGTCACCCAAGCTCTATGCGCTGGGGGTTCCCCCTAAGAGGTCTGCATAGGTCCTTGTGTTGTGGCGGCTGACTTTGTGGGCAGCCTGGTAGGCTTGGTTGGCCCCTAGTCTTGTTGGTTGCCAGGACCTGCCTTGTGCAGGTGCTGCTGGATGTTGTTTTGTGGGGCCTGGTCATGATGTGACTGGCTGTGGAATCTTAGGGGGCTGTGGAGCTAGTACTGGCTCACTGGTGGGCAAGGCAGGGTCCCGAAGACTCTGGTGCTGTTGCCAATCCACTGGCAGGTGAAACCACATCCTGGGGATAGTGCCAGACCACTAGCAGGCGGAGTTGGTTTCTGGAGTCTGGCTGCAGGTCCCAGGGACCCCAGAGCTTTTTTCAGATCGTTGCAGGGAGAGGGTGTTCCTGATGCAGCAGGATGTCTGGAAGTTTGCTTTGGCTTGCTAGTGGGCAGGTCCAGCTGGTCCCAGGGTAGGGTAGGGCCTGTGTTGTGGTATCATAGTTTTGTTTCTGGTGTCTGCCCCCTGGTGGTTGAGGCTGGTCTAGAGGCTTGTGCAGGCTTCCTGGCAGGACAGGCCTGTACCTGTCCACTGGTGGGTAAAGCTGGGTCTTGGGCCTCTGATGGGCTGGGCTATGTCTAGGGGCATTTCCAGAGGTTGCTGTGGACTCTTTAGTCTTAACGCACCCTGTCTGCTGATGGCTGGGACTGGGTCCCTGTCCAGTTAGTTGTTTTTCTCTGAGGCGTCCCAGCACTGGAACCTATAGGCTTTTGGGCGGGGTCAGGTCTTGGCACTAATGATCCAAGATGTCAGCATCCAGGAGTGTTAATGTGGCTGAATGTTCCTCAGTATGGCTGCCACCAGTGTCTGTGTCCCCAGGATGAGCCACAGCTGCCCCCTGCCTCTCCAGGATGCTCCACGACCAGAAGGCAGGTCTGACCCAGGCTCCTATCAAATTACTGCTTTTGCCCTGGGTCCCAGTGCATGCTGGATTTTGTGTGTGCCCTTTAAGAGTAATGTATCTATTTTCCCCAGTCCTGTGGAGCTCCTGCAATTAAACTGCGCTGGCCTTCAAAGCCAAATGCTCTGGGGGCTCATCTTTCTGGTGCCAGAACCCTGGCCTGGGGAGCTTAATGTGAGGCTCAGAACTATTTCTTCTGTGGGAGAACCTCTGCAATATAATTCTACAGTTTGTGAGTCATCCATCCAGGCATTATGTGATTTGATTATATCGTGAGCTTGTGCTTCTTACCTGTCTCATTGTGGTTCCTTCTTTATGTCTTTAGTTATAGAATATCTTTTCTGGTAGGTGCCTGTCTTTTTCATTGATGGTTATTCTGCATATAGTTGTGATTTTCATGTGCTTGTGAGAGGAAGTGAGCTCAGGGTCTTTCTGTATTCTCCATCATGGCCACTCTCCCCACTCTGTTTTCCGAATATTGAGTCATCCATCACCTAGGAGCAGCATCAGGTCAAGTGTGAGCATGTGGGGGGAAGAGTGTGGGCTCTGGGACTGGGCAGACATTGAATCAAATTTTAGCCATTAACTAGCATGAGTTCTGGCAAGTTGCTTCAATTTATACTTCAACTTAATTATAAATACTGATGCTTCCCTTGCAGAATTGTGATATTATAGCCTAATGTACTCAGTTAATATAACATTTCATTCTGTCCCACATGAAGTACACAAAAGGAGATTTTAAACATGAACTAAATCCTGATTTCAAGTCATTTATGATGTGTCAGTAGGTTGGTGCTCTATATATTTTCTGAGTCATTACATCCAATTTCCCTAAAATAGAGAACAAAACATAGACCCTTTAGACATTAACATATCTGATGTACTTTTTACATTTTTAATCATAACATTACTATACAGAAATAAAATATACAATTTCCAAACCAACGGAGGTATAAAAAAATACAAGCCATCCAAAAAAATAAAATGGAAAGGAGAAGCAGATGATAGAAAAAAACATAAATAAAAATTCCCCAATTCGATTTTTAAAATATATTCTAATATTCTCAAAAATCTGAAAATAGAACTACCATATGACCCAGCATTTCTACTCCTGGGTAAATATCTAAAAAACCCAAACACTAATTCAAAAAGATACTATACTTCCAATGTTCATAGCAGCATTATTTACAATTGCCAAAATATTGCAGCAACCTAAATGTCCATCAACAGATTAATGGATAAGGAAGATGTGGCTAAGGAAGATATATACAATGGAATACTACTCAGTCATAAAAAATAATGAGATTTTGCCATTTGTAACAAGATGGATGGACTTAGAGGGTATTATATTATGTGAAATAAGTCATACAGAGAAAAATATAAATACAATATGATATCACTTATATGTGGAATCTAAAAAAAAAACAGCTAGTGATTATAACAAAACAGACTCGTGGATATAGGGAACTGCTAGTTTTAGCAGTTACCAGTGAGGAGAAGGAAGGGGGAGGAGGGTCAAGATAGAGGTAGAGGATTAAGAGATACAAACTACTATGTATAAAATAAACTACAAGGATATATTGTACAACAGAGAATACAGCCAATATTTTATAATAATAAATGAAACATAACCTTTAAAAATTATGGCTCACTACATTGTATACCAGAAACTTATATAATACTGTACAACAATAGCCTCAACTTTTTAAAAAAGCTACAAGAGGAAGATGGCGGAAGAGTAAGACGTGGAGATCACCTTCCTCCCCACAGATACACCAGAAATACATCTACACGTGGAGCAACTCCTACAGAACACCTACTGAATGCTGGCAGAAGACCTCAGACCTCCCAAAAGGCAAGAAACTCCCCACTTACCTGGGTAGGGCAAAACAAAAAAAGAAAACAACAGAGACAAAAGAATAGGGACAGGACCTGCACCAGTGGGAGGGAGCTGTGGAGGAGAAAAGGTTTCCACACACTAGGAAGCCCCTTCGCGGGCGGAGACTGCGGGAGGCAGAGGGGGGAGCTTCGGAGCCATGGAGGAGTGCACAGCAACGGGTGCGGAGGGCAAAGCGGGGAGATTCCCACACAGAGGATCGGTGCTGACTGGCACTCACGAGCCCAAGAGGCTTGTCTGCTCACCCGCCAGGGCGGGCGGGGCTGCGAGCTGAGGCTCGGGTTTCGGTCAGAGCACAGGGAGAGGACTATGGGGACAGGCGGGAGACGCTAAGGCTGCTGCTGCTGCCACCA